>NC_057798.1:519622880-519626745 GCF_018294505.1 Triticum aestivum | reverse complement strand
AGAGTCAGAAGAAGAGGGTGGGAGGGCGGGAAAAACAAAGGGCGACTTGGAAGGTAGAACCGACGAATAACTTGAAGAGAAAAACACTGGTTGAAATAATTGAGGAAAGAATGCGAAGGCTTCACACGAGTAGGATGGATACTCGATTATGGACTCCGGCTCCGAGATGAAAAAGGGGTGGGCGGGTGGGAAAAAGAAAAACAACTGAGGATTGAACTTGGAAACGATGAAGAGGCTCGAGTCAACTTGACGAGAAATGCACCGGATGAAAAGAGATGAGAACCAACGATTGGAAAACCAACTACGTGATCCTAAAGAAAAATTTGAAGGGGAAGAGGAGTAATTCAAAACACCTACGTCAAGATTCCTCACCAGAGCGACGAAGGGACTGAGGAGTAAAAAGAATTCCTACTCTCCGATATAACTAAACTCCGAAAACGGTTTTCTTCTAGACTCAACAACGTCCTAACTACACGATCACTCAAGGGGGCTCCTATGGTTGGTCGTGGCTCTGATACCAACTTGTCACGCCCAATAAGCGATCCTATCCTAAAGGAACTCGAAGGACCCACTAAGGATAGAAGCGCATATTGGAGACGCTTTTGCAAGGTGGATACAATTACATCGTACCATTACATAATAGTTGGGGATACATACAAAAGGTATAGAATGCCACAAGAATACAACATCAACTTACATAAGAGCACCATCCAACTACGGATGAAACATAAACAGAAACTCAAACGACATCCACCCTGCTAGCCCAGGCTGCTGACCTGGAACCTATCCCCTGATCGAAGAAGAAGCAGAAGAAGAACTCCAAAACAAGTAGACATCGCTCTCGCATCATGATCATCGCATAACCTGTACCTGCAACTGTTGTTGTAGTAATCTGTGAGCCATGAGGACTCAACAATCCCATTACCATGGGTATCAAGACTAGCAAAGCTTAATGGGTAAGGAAGGGGTAAAGTGGTGAGGTTGCAGCAGCGACTAAGCATATATGGTGGCTAACATACGCAAATCAAAGCGAGAAGAGAGCAAACGGAACGGTCGTGAAGCTAGCAATGACCAAGAAGTGATCCTGAACTCCTACTTACATCAAACATAACCCAAAACCGTGTTCACTTCCCGGACTCCACCGAAAAGAGACCATCACGGCTACACACGCGGTTGATGCGTTTTATTTCGAATCTGGTGTCAAGTTATCTACAACCGGACATTAACAAATTCCCATCCGCCACATAACAACGGGCACGGCTCTCGAGTGTTTATACCCTGCAGGGGTGTCCCAACTTAGCCCATTATAAGCTCTCACGGTCAATGAAGGATATTCCTTCTCCCAAGAAGACCCGATCAGTCTCGGAATTCCGGTCTACTCAGTTCGGACCAGCACTTAGAGAAGCACTGCCCAGGGGGGGGGGCTAAAATAAAGATGACCCTTGGGTTGGCCGACCCAAGGGACGGGTATAGGTGGTGGTGAGGCAAATGGTAAAACCAAGGTTGGGCCTTGCTGGAGGAGTTTTATTCAAAGCGAACTGTCAAGGGGGTCCCATAAATCACCCAACCGCGTAAGGAACGCAAAATCAAGGAACATAACACCAGTATGACGGAAACTAGGGCGGCAAGAGTGAAACAAAACACCAGGCATAAGGCCGAGTCTTCCACCCTTTACCAAGTATATAGATGCATTAATTAAATAAGAGATATTGTGATATCCCAACATAATCCTGTCCACCATAGAGCAATCTTCAACTTCACCTGCAACTAACAACGCTATAAGAGGGGCTGAGCAAAGCGGTAACATAGCCAAACAACGGTTTGCTAGGAAGGGTGGAAAAGGTTAGAGGCTGACATGGCAAATTGGGAGGCTTTAAGAACAAGTGATAGGTAGCGCAACAAATCGATAGAACGAAGCAACTAGCATAGCAATGATAGTAGTGAGATCCAAGGTGACGGTCATCTTGCCTGAAATCCCGCAAGGAAGAAGAATGAGTCCATGAAGAAGATGAAGCCACGAAGACGAACCAAGCGTAGACGAACGAATCCTCACGATCCAACGAAACAGGAACTAACGAGAAGAAGCACAACCGGAAAGAAGCAAACAACAAGGTAAACACACCACACATGGACATGACATAATGCTCAACCAAGTATGATGCAAGACAAGACTACATGAATCTACTCATGGCAAGAGATGATGCAAACAAGAACACCACATCAAAGCAAGTTTAAATGAGGCCGGAAACAACATATAACAAATCCGGTAAGTCCTCATATGCAAATTTCGAAATTGTACCAGATCTGAATAAACCTTGTGTTCAAGTTCTTAACCATCAAGTTAAGATGCACCAAGATGCTCTACATGAAATTCTAGTCAAGTTACATATAAAGTTCATTTAATTCGGAGCTACGGCCTAGAAGATATGAGCAAAACAAGTTAAACATGGCATTGATGTAAAATGCATACAAACATCAAGCAAACAAACTCAAAACATGGATGCAACATGATAATATGAAACTTCATGCAAAAACAAGCAAGTTTCATATAGAGCACACTCAAAACGGAGCAACGGTTCAACACACACTCTATACAAGCTGTCCAAAACAGCAACTAGGCATCTAGCAAGCATCAAAGCAATATGCTACAGCGTATCAACGTAAAAACAAAAGGCGTGGGCATGAAGTACATGTAGATCATGACAAAACATGAACACTGAGCTATCTCCAGAAAACAATATAACATGTTCAAAAGGACATGGCAAGATTGCAAATAATACCAATTTACAGACTTAGCAGAAATAACATCAGGTTGCAATGTTTAGAGCTATCAAACAACATTCTACAGGAACTTATCATGGAAAAAGGCATGTAATGCGAATTCTAAAGACAAAGAACAAAACTCCCTTAATGAACTAATTCCAAAGATCAACAGAAAACATGGTAGCATCCATGCAAACATGGCAAGTGAAATGACAAATTCAGACATGGCAGGAACAACAATAAGTAGGCATGTTGGTGAGCTGGTACCACTCACCACAGGGCAATACATGGCATGAAAAGGTAATCAAAAGTAATAGACATGTATATAAAGCTAATCATGGAAAGAGCAAGTTCATAGGGTGCATGGATCACTAACAAAGCTCATGGCAAAACTGAACTTAATGTTAACAGGCTGACAGAAACATTATTTATCAATTTAAGAGAAAGTGTACAACAAGCCACAACAGGATATAGTTGCAACCAATGGCATAGATTGATTGAGAATGACATGTGTAACAACGCGTCCTTAGTGAACATCTCTAGATTATGCATGGAATGTCTTGTAGCAGCAGGTTTACATAGCATCATGATATAGCAGATTCAGCCTAGCAAAACAGTAACAGCAAGTACCCTACTTCACGAGCTTGATCCACTCGCTACAAGACTCACAAAAATACATGTATTGCACCACTGTAAATATGTCATGATGTAGCTCAAAACTTATGTAGACATCAAGTTCATAGGATGCACACACAAAATGCAATGAAAAAGACAAATCACCAAGTTTTGTTAACAGACAGCAGTTAACATCATATAGCACTTCCGCAACAATGATTAGGGCATCAAGATTAATTAAAACAAGCATGGCACAATGGAATGAAATGAAGATCATCACTTGATGAACATTACGACATATCATATGCATGAAACGGATCTACGGATGAGGAGATATGATGCGATGAACAGGGCATAAAATTACAACACAAAAAAGGACTTGGACGAAATCGGGGTCAACCTAGGGCTGGATCTGGATCTGGATCTGGGGGCGCGGTTCCCGAGGCTGGCCGGGGCACTCGCCGGAGTTGAGAGGGAGAGGTCGCCG
>NC_057798.1:519571537-519622646 GCF_018294505.1 Triticum aestivum | reverse complement strand
GGGCGGCGGGCGGCGAAGGCGGCGGGAGGTGCACGGGCGCGCTCGGGCGGCAGCGCGCGGGCCGGACAGCGGAGGCGGCGGGGAGTGCCATGTGGCGCTCCCTGGTTGGCTGGGTACAGTGGTGGGATTCGCCTGGGCGACGGCTGGACATGTCCGGGCGTGGTGGGGATTTCGTCCGGCGGCGGAGAGGGGAAATTGCTAGGGTTAGGGGTGGATTCATCCGCAAATTTCAGGGGAGAGGGCCTATTTATAGGTAGAGGGAGCTAGGAGAGTCCAAATGGAGTGCGGTTTTCGCCCACATGATCATGATCGAACGACCGAGGGCATGGAAGGGGTTTGGATGGGCTCACGGGCTGTGGTGAAGAGGGGCTGGGCTGCAAAGAGAGAGGGGTTTCGGCCTACACGGTTAACCATTGGGGCATCAAACGACCTCCAAATGGAATGAAATTTGACGGGCGGTCTACCGGTGATATACCAAGGCCACTCGGCAAATCTCGGCCCATTCCGAGAACATTTTTCTCCCGCTCACGAAGCACGGTCTGAGAGGGGCGACGGGTGCGTGCGAGTGTGGTTGGGCTCAGAACGGACAACGGAGAGAACCGGGGGAACCCAAACGGATGCAAGTTTTGAAAAACATGCAGATGATGACATGGCAAAATGCAACACGGAAGCAAATGGCATGGCAACAACGACGAATAGCTAGAAGACACCTGGCGCATCGGATCCGGGGCGTTACAGCTCGGACCCACCGGAAGTGCCTCCTTATTACGCACAAAAAAATGAATACTCCCCCTGCAAGCTGGGACCCACCTTTGCGGTAGGCTGACTTGTGGGCCTCCTAAGTTGATGGGGACGGAGGGCTTTGTCAACTTAGTCAATATGAATGATTCTAGCTCTAGTGACCGTACGATATCCATCCAACGGCCGTAGTGCTTCTTCAACCTCTCGTCTTCTAGATCCAGCCACCCAAAGCAGCGCCGGTCGTGCCGCATGCTCCTGCCTCCCGTGGCTGGCTGTCCTGCCTCGGAGGCCTCACCGCCCCCGACTATTCCCACCGCTGGCCAGTCCCTGCGGCAACGGCAGCCTCACACTGCAGCCGAACCAGTGAACCCTCGTACTCCTCTCCGCACGGGCTTCCACTGCCGCGTCTTCCCTGGTTCCGTGTCGTCCCCTTCCTAGGCCTCGCCGCCGTCCACCGCCTTGGTGCTCTCGGCGCGGCGTGGTCAACGTGGTCAAGGAATGACTTCCATCGGACGTGGACTGTACGTGGAGAGGCCGACAGCTGGGTCCACGGCTGCAGCAAGGAAGTGCCTCCTTATTACGCGGAAAATAGTGATTCCTCCACCTGACAGCAGGGACCCACCGGACGGGCCACCGTATTTCACGAAAAAAATGTTTCCTCCCTGACTGCTGGGACCTACCAACTACTTCTTTGCATGCAACGAAGTGAGTCCATATTACGGGCAAAAAATGATTCGCCCCCTGACAGCTGGGACCCACCAGCTACATCTTCGCACGCCAGGAAGTGCGTCCGGGCAAAAAACCGATTCGCCCCTGACTGCTGGGATCCACCAGCTACATCTTCGCACGCAAGGAAGTGCCTGCCAGTCGGGACCCACCTGGTCGAAGCGTACGCAGCATTGTCATTCTGGTGGCAAACGTGTACATACATACTAGTCGATGTAGATGTGTGCACGTATCATAGTAGAGGCGCGCACATAGCATGTACACGTAAGTACAGCGGCCAGGGTGCAAGAAAGTAAATACGGCCACATACGTACATATGGGCGGGGTCTCGAATGCCTACTCGCGCATACGTACGGCCATGGCTCATGTACATGGCTGGTTCGGAATGGAGAAACAACATAGTCGTCGTGTTCATGGGGAGCCAACCGGCTAGGTCAGAACGGAATGCGTCATCATGTTCATCGGGAGGGCTTGGATGGAACAGAAGATGGAAACGAGGCCAAGCGTACGGCAGAACAAAGGAAACGACCTTGTGTTCGACCGGCCACGTTTGAAACGGGATCCTGTTCATCGGGAGGGGTCTGGCGTACCGCAAAACAGAGGAAACAGACTTGTGTTGGACCTCCTACGGTCAAAACGGGGTCCTGTTGATCGGGTGGGGTGTGGCGTACTGCAAAATGGAGGAAACAGACTTGTGTTGGAGCGCTACGGTCAAAACGGGGGTCCTGTTCATCGGGAGGGGTGTGGCGTACCGCAAAACAGGACTCCACGGGATACTGTTCATCTCCACCGTCGACCTCCTCCAGCCTCCACGGGCTACTATTCATCCAATGTCGACCTCCTCCAGCCTCCACCTGCGATTGTTCATCCACGGGCTCCTGTTCATCCAGCCTCCAACGCGCGCTACTCCACCGGCTACTGTTGAACCATCCCTCTACACGGGCTCCTGTTCAACCACCCCTCCACGGTCTACTGTTCATCCACCCCTCCACCATCTACTGTTCATCCATCCCTCCATGGGGTCGTCCTATTCATCCAGCCCTCCACAGGGTCCTGTTCATCTAGCCCCAACCGGCTCGATCGATCGGGGTCCTGTTCATCCACCCCCACCGCTCACTGTTCATACACCCCTCCCCCCCCCACAATGCTCACTGTTCATCCAAACCCCCCTACAACGCTCACTGTTCATCCAGAGGCAGCATCGATCGGCTTCAGTTAGCAGTAGTAGCGAAGGAATCGCTCAATCGCTCGGGTTCAGTAACGCGTAGCCTGCAATGCAATTGCCCGGGTTCAGTTAGAGCCCAACGCTTCGCTCGGGTTCAGTTAGAGCCCAACGCCTTGCACACACGCGCGTACGTGTACGAGAGAAACGCGCATCGCTCGGCCCCCGACCACCCACCGTAACCGGGAATTCACCGAAATTTTCCTTGCCCTCCCTTCTACCATGGTTTTTTCCATCATGGAGGGCCCAAAGAATGTCATGCAGCTGCGTCTCCGGCCCGCCCAGGACGAAAAGCCCATTTTCTGTCATGATTTTTTGTCATAGAAGTAGGAGCCCACCACATCTATGATGATACCGGGTTTTGTCACAATTATCGTCATAGAAGTGTCATAAGTATGACAGATTTTTTTTCGTTCAGCCCAAAATGTCACGGATGTGTCTTTTTTGTAGTGAATTGGTGGATCATTGTGAAAATTCGTACATATATCAGTGCTCTGTGTTCTACTTGTTGTTCTCGCTTTAGTCCTTTCATTCTTTTATCCTTAAACATGAGTTGCTGTGGTGAATTAGCAGCTCATTGGTGGATCGATGGATCGGCGGTGATGAATTAGTAATTTACTGGTAGGTTGTGCGACTTAGCCAGGTTGATTAGCAGGCCATCAGTTAGAAAACAGTGGTTCTTCTCTTGCTTGCATCCATAGTTCTTGCAGATACTCACATGCTGATTTCTTGTGATTGAATTGTTTTGAGTTTTAGAAAATAGTTAGCCTGGAATGTTAGAAAATAGAATTTAGAAACCCCACACAACTTCAGGAGGGCCTACAAAAGACACTTGTGTCTATTGTTTTCCTTAAAAAGATGTTGTATCATCATCCTAAAGATTTTCCACCTTATCTACCTAAGCTTTTGCTTTGTTTCTTTGCAGGCAATTTTTCACGGTTTTGTGGTATTTTTTGGAATATTAGGAGCAAAAGAGCAGAATCTGAGCTGATGGAAGTGTTGGGTTCTACGATAGGGTGCGTCGACTGCAAAATTAAAATTTTCCTACGCGCAAAACAACAGGAACATGCTACGGGAGATGGATCATAGTTTATTACCACTAGACGCATAGAGCCATGCAGCGGAAGAGTTGGGGCAGCGCGTCCACGTGGATCGTCTCCTCCTCGTCCGATCTCCCTCGAACAGCCGGTCGTTCGACCCCACGTACAAGTTCGCCGGAGCGGCACAAGTGCACCGCCTCTAACAATATCCGCGCGTGCAGGAGGAACGTTGTGCGGTGGACTGCTAGGTCCGATCACACAACCGGCAGCGAGTGGAGGTGGCTAGTTGCAACACATGCAAAGCCCTAATGACGGTGCCGAAGCGATCAACTGCATGAGTGTGCTGCACCTCCACTTTATATAGGCATCCATCGCGGGCTCAACACTTGGGCCTTGCATGGACCCTAAAGCCCAAAGTCTACTCAGTCGCGTTCTAAGTCCACCTCAGATCACATCCGACCAGTGTCCTCCGAAATGACCTCGTAGGTTCCTTCCCTTAAGTGTGCGGCCCCTTAGGTTCAAGTCAACTTGGTCACAGTTCTAATCACCTCCGACCTGCACGGTTGGTAGCGGCCTTTAGCAAGGCGTGCCGACCACCAAGCACACTATGAAGCTGGTTAGGTGAACCTGCACAATGTGTCACACTTCTGTTCCTTGTGCCGCACAATATATGTTGTCGGGCTCAAGGCGAGACTGTCATCTTTGTGCTAGCCCAACCTCTTTCTCGTTCCATTGATACCGACCACAAACTGGATTATCTCATAATCCTTGTCGCATGGCCATGCTTATCCTGGTCGGATCACATGAGGGGCCTAGAGTATATCTCTCCTGATCGGAGGGGCAAATCCCATCTTGCTCGACCATGTCTCGCAGCATGGGACTGGACAAACCCGAAACCTACCTTTGTAACTACCCAGTCATGGAGTAGGTTTAGGTCGGCCCAAAGCAAGTCTGTCACCATCCCGAGTACATGCGCCAGCTCAGGTCTTAGGACATAGAACGTATGTTGTACTAGAGACTCACAGATGACATGTCATTGCGTCTCGTAGTTGGGTATGTCCGACTCGGACCTTATCTCGACTCGGATTCGACTACATCGAATCCGACCAAATCCTTCTGAGTCTGTATTTTCCGGTTAGCATCCAATGCTCCATGGCTACTGAGACCAAGCCATCGACCGTGTCATATGCTAGTCTAGTCTGACGTGTGCCCACACGTCACTTGCAACTAGGGACAATCTAGGATGTATCATACAACACAAGATCTCACAGACAAGTCACGTACTTGCCAACAAGTATCATTGATTACATTCAAGGACTATCTTTATTCATAAACACATAGGAATTATCATCATACATGATTGCCTCTAGGGCATATCTCCAACAGTCTCCCACTTGCACTAGAGTCAATCAAATCGACATTGAGTGCCCATAGCTCTAACATGCCCCACATGCTTGGGTTGTGGAAGCGGCTTAGTCAATGGATCTGCAACATTTGCATCCATGTGAATTTTGCATAAGTTTACATCACCACTCTTTACGATCTTTTGTATGAGGTGATATTTCCGATCTATGTGCCTGACCTTGTGGTGATTCCTCGGCTCCTTGGCTTTTGCGATGGCACCAGAATTACCACAATAAAGGTCCAATGGTTTTACCGAGGCTGGGAAAATACCAAGATCATCCAAAAAATACCAGATCCAAACACCTTCCTTTGCAGCTTCACAAGCCACAATGTATTCGGCTTCTGTGGTAGAATCGGCCACCGTAGCTTGCTTGGAACTCATCCAGCTCACTGCCCCTCCGTTCATGACGTACACGAATCCATACTGTGATCGACAATCATCTCTGTCGGTTTGGAAACTAGCATCGGCGTAACCCCTTACGACGAGCTCTTGCTCACCTCCATAAACTAGGAACATCTCTTTAGTCCATTTCAGGTACTTCAAAATAGTCTTTACCGCTGCCCAGTGACTCTCACCTGGGTTGGCCTGGTATCTACTTGTTAGGCTTATTGCAAAAGCAACATCAGGCCTTGTACATATCATGGCATACATGATGGATCCGATTGCCGAGGCATACGAAATCCTACTCATCCTGCTTCGCTCATCAGATGTCGAAGGACTTTGAGTCTCGCTTAGCCTTATACCATGTGAGAGTGGCAAGAACCCTTTCTTCACCTCACTCATGTTGAACCGCTTCAACACTTTATCTATGTATGTGCTCTATCTTAAGCCGAGCAGCCTCCTCGATCTATCTCTATATATCTTAATGCCTAAAATATACACGGCCTCACCAAGGTCCTTCATAGAAAACTTTCCACTCAATGATTCCTTGACCGAGTTTAGCATTGAAACATTGTTCCCGATCAACGATATGTCATCCACATACAAGATCAAAAACACTATCAAGCTCCCACTTAACTTCTTGTATAAACAAGAATCCTCTTTGCTTTTGATGAAACCGAGACCAGTGACGACCTCATCAAAACGAATATTCCAGCTCCGAGATGCTTGCCTCAACCCATAAATGGATCTCTTGAGCTTGCATTACTTACTAGTGCTAGTCGGATTGACAAAACCCTTGGGCTGTATCATATACACGTCCTCGGTTAAATTTCCATGAAGGAAAGCCGTTTTGACATCCATCTGCCATGTCTCATAATCGAAATATGCAGGTATAGCTAGTACGATCCTCACCGACTTCAGCATCGCTACTAGCAAGTAAGTCTCATCGTAGTCAATTCCTTGTACTTGTCCATAACCCTTAGTGACAAGCCGAGCTTTGTGGATCTGAACATTTCCATCCACATCGGTTTTCTTCTTAAAGACCCATTTGCAACCAATGGCCGTTACGCTAGGCGGCTCAACCAAGTCCCAGACTTGATTCTCATCCATGGACTTTAAATCGGATCTCATTGCCTCCAGCCATGCCTCAGAATCTGGGCTCACCATCGCTTCTGCATATTTGGCCGGCTTGTCGCTTTCTAGCAACAATACATCATGCACTTTGCGCATTCTTTCCGACCTCTGTGGTTCCAGTGCCGCTTCCACTACAGGTTCCCTGGCTGACACCAGTATGATCTCATCACCAGCTGAGCCCTCCCCGAGTGGTCCTAAAATTACATCGAGTCGGACTGTCCTCCTACTGGCCTCCCGACTGAGAAACTCTTTCTCAAGGAAATCCCCATTCCGAGCAACAAACACTTTGTTCTCTTCCCGGTTGTAGAAGCTATATCCCAAGCTTTCCCTCGGATATCCCACGAATATGCATTTATCCGACTTAGGTGTAAGCTTATCTGACATGAGTCGCTTGATAAATGCTTCACAACCCCAAATCTTTAGAAAAGACAAACTGGGACTCTTCCCGGTCCACATCTCATGTGGTGTCTTGTCTACATATTTTGGAATGATGAAACACCGTGTGAAAGAAGTCATGTGGCCTTTTATTGAGCAGGTGGTCGGTTCGATCTAACTTGCTGTGTGGTGTGCTCATACAACACTTGTACCTCTACTATACCCTTGGTGTGTAGGGAACACTCCTACTCTTTAGGCCCATGTAAACTTTCTTATGTAACTTTGTGTGTGCTGGTGTAATATGAAAGTCACTGAGGGGGTGCCCTCACTGTCCATTGTTCCTAAAAAACGGATTTGGATGGTACCCTATTAAGTGTGAAAGCTGCAATTTCTAGAGCGTATCCCTAGAATGACAAGGGTAAATCCGATTTGCTCATCATTGACCGGACCATGTCCAACAAGGTCCTATTCCTCCGTTCCAACATGTCGTTTCTCTATGGCGTACCCAGAGGTGTGAGCTGAGGTGTTGTACCTCGGCTTTTCAGATGATCATCAAACTCCTAGATCATGTACTCACCTCCACGATCTGATCCTAGAAGCTTTATTGTCATGCCGAGCTGATTTTCAACCTCATTCTAAAACTCTTTGAACTTTTCAAAAGTTTCCGACTTGTGCCTCGTCAAATAGATATATCCATATCTACTCAAGTCGTCGGTAAAAGTCACGAAGTACTGATAGCCACCTCTAGCGGTATTGATCATTGGACCACACACATCACTAAGTATAAGTTCCAATAGCTCGGACGCCCTCATGCAACTCTTTGAGAAAGGAGACTTAGTCATGTTGCCGAGCAAGCATGATTCGCATGTCTCAAACGACTCAAAGTCGGACGAAGTTAGGGGCCCATCATCATGGAGCTTCTTCATGCGTTTTAGACTAATGTGTCCAAGCCGGCAATGCCAGAAGTATGTCGGATTTATCTCATTAGGCTTATGCCTCTTGAAATTCATGTTATAGACTGGTTCCTGTTCTAGATTCAATATAAATAGCCCATCAACAATGGGTGCATAGCCGTGGAACATACTATTCAAAAATATCGAACAACCATTGTCCTTTAAATTGAATTCATATCCTTGACTCATCAAACATGAGGCAGAAATAATGTTCCGAGTAAGTGCAGGAATGTAATAACAATTATTCAATTCCATAATGAATCCGGAAGGAAGCTGGAGCTGCATCATGCTGATCTCCAACGCAGCAACTATTGCTTTGCTGCCGACCCTGATGTCAATCTCCCCTTGTGCCACACGCCTAGTTCTTACCAGCCCCTGCATCGAGTTGCAAATATGAACAACCGATCCGGTATCAAATACCCAAGAGCTACTAGGTATGTCAGCAAGGTAAATGTCTCCAACATATGCAACAAGTGTACCTTTGCCCGAAGAAGCATTTCCGGCCTTCTTGCCCTGCTCTGCAAGCCATTTGCTACAGTTCCTCTACCAGTGACCGGTCTCCTTGCAGTGATAGCAAATGGTCTTCGGGTCCGGTCCAGACTTCGGCGCAGCGACGGAGGTTACTGTCTCCATTCCCTTTGCCTTAGCCTTTTCTTGGACTAACTCTTCTTGAACTTAGCCGATTTCTGCACCATCAATACTTGATGCATGCCTTTCTTAATATCTTGCTCTGCCACCTTGAGCATCCATGCAATTCAGTGAGCTTCTTATCCATGCCGTGCATATGATAGTTCGAGATGAACGTCCCATAGTTGGGCGGAAGAGAACCCAAAACAGCATCAGTAGCCAGCTCATCCAATAGCGGGAAGCCCAAACGATCCAAAGCTTGCACATATTCAATCATCTTTATCACATGTGGGCTCAGTGGATCACCTTCCTTCAGCTTACAATCCATCAAGGATCGCCAGACGTTGAACCTTTCAGTCCTAGCCTGCACCTGAAACATGCTCTTGAGACTCTCGATCATATCGAAAGCCCCAACATCTTCGAAATGCTGTTGCAAATCAGGCTCCATACAAGCCAGCATGAGGCAGCTGATCTTGTTTGATTCATCAACGAGTTTCTGGTAGGCATTCCTGGTTATGGTATTAGCATTATCGGCAGGTTCCTCTTGAAGTGGATCCTCTAGAACATGTTCCTTTTTATCATGCTTGAGAACAATTCTCAGATTTCTATACTAGGTGGTAAAGTTTGTTCCCTTCAGTTTATCCTTTTCTAGAATTGATTTCAATGCAAAGAGCAGGTGGTGCCATTTATCTACAACAGAAAATATGCAATCACTAAGCAATGTGTTTATGTAAAGTAATTCAAGCCTAAACAGAAATACTCCCACTGAAGTCAGCATCCCTCCGCAAACTCTTAGTGATTCAGGATCCGACTAGCGCATGCGACTAGTGAGCTTTAGCATCACTGCTAGCCAACATACCTATTCGGTAAGCAACTCCTTGCTAATTGTATCTCTATACAACTCCTGTCGGTCAGGAAGGTATCTCATACCCTGGCTCCCAACCTTCTTTGCCACAAGGCCCAAAACCGTTTTGATAGACTTGTCAAGTTAACCTGACGCAGTGCATGTCCGTGTCCGACACGAACCCTTCAGTTCAAGGACACCCAACAGCACCTCAATTTTATGAGCCCACTACTAGACGTACTTGACGTGCGAAGGTGCAACATCGGGGATGGCAATTCGCTTGATATTCATGAGGGATCATTCTACCTTTCTAATATGCATAGAAATAAAGAAGCATAATAATCACAAATAAACACATATTGTGAAATAGTATGGCTCCTTCATGGACATTCTTCCGGGTCGGCTCCAACTCCGATGACCATCTACGAACTCCATGTTGCTTGTCACACCGGGACGCCAAGCCACAAACCTCATCTCTATTATCCAACTACTACAACTAGTAATGGATTTTACATAGTGTCACAAGTCGACACACAGGTCATTATATAATATAATGACAGCACTTTGGCTCCTGCCGACTGACAAACATGACACGTAGGCCATGTATAAATTACACACATGCATCACATACACATGAGCCATACTATTCACATCAAACCTGCAAAACAAAGTTATGCATAGAATCACATTCTACCGGATTGTCTGTTGGGTACGAAATACACGGCGCTACGCAAATGGCGGTCCTGATTCGGGTTTACGTTTCATTGTTAACCCCAATGGTGGATACTGACCGGTAGGGGTAGGTCGTGTCACGACCTCATCGACTCCGATCATCAGAAAACATAGCCTCTTCAATCCCCACGTGCAATTGATCTCATCAACCGTGCACATAGCCGATCCCTTCAAGGACAATCTATCTCATCTGCTGTCTCCACATATCTAATATGCATACAATCTGAATCCAAATCCTATAGCAGAGGCTTTGATACCACTGTTGGGTTCTATAGTAGGATGCGTCGACTGCAAAATTAAAATTTTCCTATGCGCAGAACAACAGGAACATGCTACGAGAGATGGATCATAGTTCGTTACCACTAGACGTGCAGTTCCATGTAGCAGAAGAGTTGGGGCAGCACGTCCACATGGATCACCTCCTCCTCGTCCGATCTCCCTCGAATAGCTGTTCGTCCGATCCCACGTACAAGTTCGCCGGAGCGGCGCAAGTGCACGCCTCTAACGGTATCCACGCGTGCAGGAGAAACGTTGTGCGGCGGAGTGCTAGGTCCGATCACACAACCGGCGGTGAGTGGAGGTGGCTTGTTGCAACACATGCAAAGCCCTAATGACGGCGCTGAAGCGATCAACTGCATGAGTGTGCCACACCTCCACTTTATATAGGCGTCCGTCGTGTGCTCAACACTTGATCCTTGCACGGACCCTAAATCCCAAAGTCTACTCGGTCGCGTTCCAAGTCCAGCTCGGATCACATGCGACCATTGTCCTCTGAACCGACCTTGTAGGTTACTTCCCTTAAGCGCGCGACCCCTTAGGTTCAAGTTGGCTTGGTCACAGTTCGGATCACCTCCGACCTGCACGGTTGGTAGCAGCCTCTAGCAAGGCGTGCTGACCACCAATCAGACTATGAAGCTGGTTAGGCGAACCTGTACAACGTGTCACACTTCTGTTCCCTTTGCCGCACAATATATGTTGTTGGGCTCAAGGTGTCGGTGTGAAAACCGGCGGATCTCTGGTAGGGGATCCCGATCTGTGCATCTAAGGCTAATGGTAACAGGAGGCAAGGGACACGATGTTTTACCCAGGTTCGGGCCCTCTTGATGGAGGTAAAACCCTACTTCCTACTTGATTGATCTTGATGATATCAATATTACAAGAGTTGATCTACCACGAGATCGTAGAGGCTAAACCCTAGAAGCTAGCCTATGATGATTATGATTGTGTCTCTCTAAGGACTAAACCCTCCGGTTTATATAGACACCGGAGGGGGCTAGGGTATACACAGAGTCGGTTACAAAGAAGGAAATCTATTATCCGGATCACCAAGCTTGTCTTCCATGCAAAGGAGAGTCCCATCCGGACACGGGAGGAAGTCTTGAGTCTTGTATCTTCAGGATCCAACAGTCCGACCAAAGTATATAGTCCGGCTATCCGGATACCCCCTAATCCAGGACTCCCTCAGTAGCCCCTGAACCGGGCTTCAATGACGATGAGTCCGGCGCATAGATTGTCTTCGGCATTGCAAGGCGTGTTCCATCTCCGAATACTCCAAAGTAATTACCAAACACTTAAATCATGTCCGGATTTGTAAGACGATTTCCACATACCACCGTAGAGATATTTCACAAATATAATCTGCTGACAACTTTAGATAAAATGACACGTCAAAATGGTTGAGTCATTATTGAATCGTCTTCCCATAGCCAGCTACCGCACATATCGAGGCGGCTTCCTCGGCACATCTTGTCGAAGCAAAGATCATGTCCCCTTATCACAGGATTCTCATCAATACGGGTACGGGTAACCCAGTCGTGTCATCAATCGTGGCGCTTGGGAAATAAGCGATTCTCAACGGGCAAGTGGGGAGGCGCACTGTTTTCGTCGCCTTTATAAAGGGATAAGGATTCCCCATTTTTACCCACGCCTTCTTCCTCCTTCGCTTATCCATCCTTGCCCCCTCAAGCTCCAGCGCCCTAGTTCACACCTTCTCCGCACAGCCAAACATGTCTGGAGCAGGAGGCAAGTAGGTGGCCTCCACCGTCAAGGAGGAGCATATTATGAAGCTCCGGGCGGCCGGATACTTGGCCGCAGATATCGCGCACCGGCTGCCGGACGCAGGGCAGATCATTCCAACTCCAGGACCCCACGAAAGGGTCGTGTTTCTCGCCCACTGTCACTGTCAAAACCGACGGATCTCGGGTAGGGGGTCCCGATCTGTGCGTCTTAGGCTGATGGTAACAGGAAAGAAGGGACACAATGTTTACCTAGGTTCGGCCCTCTCGATGGAGGTAAAACCCTACTTCCTACTTGATTAATATTGAAGATATGAGTAGTACAAGAGTAGATCTACCATGAGATCGTAGAGGCTAAACCCTAGGAGCTAGCCTATGATGGTATGATTGTAAATGTGATCGGCCTTCTAAGGACCAACCTCTCCGGTTTATATAGACATCGGAAAGGTCTATGGTTTACATGGAGTCCGTTACAAGCAAGGAAATATAATATTCGGATCGCCAAGCTTGTCTTCCACGCAAAGGAGAGTCCCATCCGGACATGGGTTGGAGTCTTGAGTCTTGTATCTTCATGCTTCAATAGTCCGGACGATGTATATAGTCCGCCTGTCCGGATACCCCCTAATCTAGGACTCCCTCAGTAGCCCCTGAACCAGGCTTCAATGACGATGAGTCCGGCGCGCAGTCTTGTCTTTGGCATTGCAAGGCGGGTTCCATCTCCGAATACTCCAAAGTACCTATCACGACGAATAGTGTCCGGCATCCCATCAATGTTGTACTCCTCGGCTTCAGTGTCTCAATAATGACCATCTCCATGCGTCGAGCGAATGCAAAGAGTCGAGGCATTTTTGCATTTGCCACCCTTAATCCTCCGGGCTGACCATCTATTTGAAGGGACGGGGATTCTCAGATCCAAACCTCACTCTCCCTCCCTGAGCTAGCATCCAACAGAGCGCTCCGCAAAAAACCGTTCCAAAATGGCCGGCCGTCGCAGCTCTTATGCTCGCTCTTTTCGTTCCAAGTCAAGGGATTGGGGAGAGTGTTCAGTTCCTCATAGCCGCTTGATAGAGTTACAAACCCAAGGGTTTCTCCCACCAGCATTCATGGTCCCCGTCCGAGCCGGAATAGCCACTTATGACAGAGGGGAACAAGCGGAGGGATTTCCAAATCCATCTCCAGAGGAGCGTATATGCCTCATCCCGCATCTGCTAAGTGGCTTCAGGTTTCCCATCCACCCGTTCCTTCGCGGGCTCTTGGAGTTCTACGGCCTCTAGTTGCACAACCTTACGCCTGCCTCCATTCTTCATACTGCTTTGGCAAGGATATTGTCTGATTTATACAAAGGGGAAGTGGAGGAATTCCTTCGCATTAAACCGCGGGACGGATTCTCCATGTACAACCCCCCCGAGTGGGTAAGTCGTTGTTCCTCTCCCTATTTTACTTACTTTAGCGTTTGAGGGAGTCCTGGATTAGGGGTGTCCGGATGGCCGGACTATAGCCTTTGGCCGGACTCCTGGACTATGAAGATAGAAGATTGAAGACTTCGTCCCGTGTCCGGCTGGGACTTTCCTTGGCATGGCGATACGGCTATGTAGATCTCCTACCATTGTAACCGACTCTGTGTAACCCTAACCCTCTTCGGTGCCTATATAAACCGGAGGGTTTTAGTCCGTAGGATGAACAACAATCATACCATAGGCTAGCTTCTAGGGTTTAGCCTCTCTGATCTCGTGGTAGATCTACTCTTGTACTACCCATATCATCAATATCAATCAACCAGGAGTAGGGTTTTACCTCCATCGAGAGGGCCCGAACCTGGGTAAAAACATCATGTCCCCTGTCTCCTGTTACCATCCGCCTAGACGCACAGTTCGGGACCCCCTACCCGAGATCCGCCGGTTTTGACACCGACATTGGTGCTTTCATTGAGAGTTCCTCCGTGTCGTCATCTTTAGGCCCGATGGCTCCTCCGATCATCAACAACGATGCGATCCAGGGTGAGACTTTTCTCCCTGGACAGATATTCGTATTCGGCGGCTTTGCACTGCGGGCCAATTCGCTTGGCCATCTGGAGCAGATTGAAAGCTACGCCCCTGGCCATCAGGTCAGATTTGGAAGTTTGAACTACACGGCTGACATCCGCGGAGACTTGATCTTCGATGGGTTCGAGCCACAGCCAAGCGCGCCGCACTTTCACGAAGGGCATGATCTAGCTCTGCCGCCGGACAGTGCCCTGGGGGCTGCACAAGTGTCCGCTCCGACCCTTAGCTCGGAGCCGACTGCGCCGATCGAGGACGTGTGGCTGGACACCGCCTCGGGGGCTGCTATCTCTACGGCGATTGAGTCGAACACCAATCCTGTCCTTCGCGAAGCTCGTGACTCCAAGGTGCCGGACTCCTCTCCGGACTCTGAACCTTCCACGCCCCTGCCAATCGAATCCGATTGGGCGTCGATCATGGAGTTCACTACCGCGGACATCTTTCAGCACTCACCCTTTGGCAACATCCTGAATTCACTAAAGTCTCTCTCTTTATTAGGAGAGCCCTGGCCGGATTATGGTCAGGAAGGTTGGGATGCGGACGACGAAGAAATTCAAAGCCCACCCACCACCCACTTAGTAGCCACTGTTGATGATTTAACCGACATGCTCGACTTCGACTCCGAAGACATCGATGGTATGGACGACGAGGCAGGAGACGACCAAGAACAAGCACCTACAGGGCGCTGGAAGGCCACCTCGTCATACGACATTTACATGGTGGACACGCCAAAAGATGGGAATGGCGATAGAACAACGGAGGATGACCCCTCCAAGAAACAGCCTAAGCGCCGGCGTCAGCGGCGCCTCTCTAAAGCCCGCCACAGCAAAACGGTGATTCCGGCACGGGAGATAATAACACCCCGGATAGTGCCGAAGAAAACCCCCTCCAGCAGGATGCAGCGCAGGAGGATGGAGAAGCCAGCCCTCATGAGAGAGCGGCAGACAGAGAGGTAGAGGACGATAATTACATGCCTCCCTCCAAAGACGAGGCAAGCCTCGACGACGACGAATTTGTCGTGCCTGAGGATCCCGTTGAACAAGAGCGTTTCAAACGCAGGCTTATGGCCACGGCAAGCAGCCTCAAGAAAAAGCAACAATAGCTTAGAGGTGACCAAGACTTGCTAGCCGACAGATGGACTGAAGTCCCTCCAAGAGCTACCCAAAATGCAGGCTGCTACCCCGATTAGAGGCGGAAGCACCTAAACCTACATCACCAGCGCATGATACGACCGACCAGCCACCTCGTGGCCGCGACAAAGAGGCCTCTCGGCCCTCCACTCAAGCCGCACCCCGGTGCCGCTCAAAAAATACCAAGGCGGGGGGAAATGCGCCAGACCTGCGGGATATATTGGAGGACAAGGCAAGACAAACAAGATCGATCTATGGATCACGTGGGCGCCCCACAATGCGTGATGATAACCGTCACGCCGGATATGGCAATTCCGGCCGGGCCGAACACAGTAGACAAAGCTCATTTGAGCCACGTCGTGATATAGCCCAATACAGGGGCGCCGCACACCCACTATGCTTCACAGACGAAGTGATGGATCATCAAATCCCTGAGGGTTTCAAACCCGTAAACATTGAATCATACGATGGCACAACAGATCCTGCGGTCTGGATCGAGGACTACATCCTTCATATCCACATGGCCCGTGGTGATGATCTACACGCCATCAAATACCTCCCACTCAAGCTTAAAGGGCCAGCTCGTCATTGGCTTAACAGCTTGCCAGCAGAGTCAATTGGTTGTTGGGAAGACCTGGAAGCCGCATTCCTCGACAATTTGCAGGGCACTTATGTGCGACCACCAGACGCCGATGACCTAAGCCACATAATTCAGTATCCAGAAGAATCGACCAGACAATTCTGGACAGGGTTCCCAACCAAGAAAAATCAAATCGTCGATTGTCCAGATGCAGAGGCCCTTGCAGCCTTCAAACATAACATCCGCGACGAGTGGCTTGCCCGGCACCTTGGACAGGAAAAGCCGAAATCCATGGCAGCCCTCACAACACTCATGACCCGCTTTTTCACGGGAGAGGACAGCTGGCTCGCTCGTAGTAACAACATGACCAAGAGCCCTGGTAGTTCGGATACCAAGGACAGCAACGGCAGGTTGCGTCGCAACAAACACAAGCGCCGCATTAATGGCAATAATGCTGAAGATACGGCAGTCAATGCCGGATTCAGAGGCTCTAAACCCGGTCAGCGGAAAAAGCCATTCAAAAGAAATACTCTGGGCCCATCCAATTTGGGCCGAATACTCGATCGCTCGTGCCAGATACACGGCACTCCCGAAAAGCCAGCCAACCACACCAACAGGGATTGTTGGGTGTTCAAGCAGGCAGGCAAGTTAAATGCCGAAAACAATGACAAGGGGCTGCATAGCGACGATGAGGAGGATCCCCGGCCGCCGAACAATAGAGGACAGAAGGGATTCCCCCCACAAGTGCGGACGGTGAACATGATATACGCAACCCACATACCCAAAAGGGAGCGGAAGCGTGCACTAAGGGACATATATGCGATGGAGCCAGTCGCCCCAAAGTTCAATCCTTGGTCCTCCTGCCCGATCACTTTTGATCGAAGGGACCACCCCACTAGCATCCGCCATGGTGGATTTGCTGCATTGGTTCTGGACCCAATCGTTGACAGATTTCACCTCACTAGAGTCCTAATGGACGGTGGCAGCATCCTGAACCTGCTTTATCAGGACACAGTGCGCAAGATGGGCATAGACCCCTCAAGGATTAAACCCACAAAGACGACCTTCAAAGGCGTCATACCAGGTGTAGAGGCCAACTGTACAGGCTCAGTTACACTTGAAGTGGTCTGCAGATCACCAGATAACTTCTGAAGCGAGGAATTAATCTTCGACATAGTCCCGTTCTGCAGTGGCTATCACGCACTGCTTGGACGAACCGCATTTGCAAAGTTCAATGCGGTGCCGCACTACGCATACCTCAAGCTCAAGATGCCAGGCCCTCGAGGAGTCATTACGGTGAACGGAAACACCGACCGCTCCCTCCGAACGGAGGAGCATATGGCGGCCCTCGCGGTAGAAGTACAAAGCAGCCTCTTAAGGCAATTCTCGAGTCCGGCTATTAAACGTCCGGACACCATCAAGCGCGCCCGGAGTAACCCACAACAAGACCGCCTGGCATGTTCCGAGCACGCGTAGCAATGCGGCTCCAACCCCAGCCCTCGCGAAATTGCGAAACCAGTACTACACGTACATAATTACGCTTTGGAAATACCATGGGCATTGGGGGAGGGGCACGACCACGGCAGGCCCAGAATAAGGCTCAACCGCACCAGGGGCTCCCAATTGTGTCATTCTTCTTTTTTCTCTTACTTTCAGGACTCCTTTATCAAGAAGCCCTGTCCGGCAGTAGAATCGCCGAACACACGATGCAACAGCTAGGGAAGCAGAAAGCTACATCGAGTGTCCAGGTGGTCTCTATAACAAGCAATATACCTGTTTTACATAACATCCCGCAGCTCGCTTCTGGAGGGGGGACATGTCAAATAGTCCTGTCCCTTGCTTATCGCACTATTTGTATCGTTCTGCTTTTACCGCAGCTTTCTTGAATAAACAATGCATAGCTTTTGCCTATTATTGCATTCCTTTTTTATCTATATATGTTCACTTATGACATGTTGCATCCGTACGCTTTGGTACGACCAAATACACCAGGGGCTTAAGTACCCCAAAATATGGTGTGATAAGTCCGAACACTTTCACAAGTGCGGCACCCCGAACTTATAGCATTATATGCATCGGCTCCAAATCATGTCTTGGGTCAGTAGTTGGGTTTGCCCGGCTCCCATGTTTTGGTACCTTACGTTCCGCTATATCGGCTAAGGTAGCGCTGGGAGAACCACTGCGATTGTGCCCCGGTTGAGCTGGTTTGAGCACCTCAGTGGAGAAAGCTAAAACTGACCGTCATGATAGGCCGAGAGCCCGTCGCTGTTCGAGAGGTTTTCGAGTCCCTAAAGACTTATGCCGCTTAGAGCGAGGAGTCGGCTTTGTCCGACCCAGGCGTGGATAGCGCCCCGAATTCGGTCTTCCGAATACTAGGGGCTTCGCCAAAATTTAAAATTATAGAATTCTATGGCTAAGTGGGAGTGTTCAAGCATTATAGTCCGGTTGCCTTGTTCGTTGTGTTGAGCGCCTCCCTCAAAGGACCCAAGAATGGGAAAAAGAGCGCTCAAGTTTATCCCGAACTCCCCAGCACTCTTGGCATGGGGGCAGAAGCCGACGACTCGCCATCTCTCAAATTTAATAAAATGGCCGCACAGAAGGTAATATTTTAAATTCACAAGCGTTGCTTAGTGCGTATGAACAAGTTTTCAGCGTACAGGATAACAAAGGCGAGTTTACTCAATAATTACATCTTTGGAACATTCACCCGCTATAAGGCGGGCACCCTTCAGGACGTTCTCATAATACATCTCGGGCTTGCGATACTCCCTGCCCGGCGGTGGAGTGTCCATCACAAGCTTCTCAGTGTCCATCTTGCCCCAGTGCACTTTAGCACGGGCAAGGGCCCTACGGGCACCTTCGATGCAGACGGAGCGCTTGACGACTTCAATCCATGGACAGGTGTCCACCATCCGCCTCACCAGCCCAAAGTAGCTCCCAAGCATGGCCTCCTCGGGCCACAGCCGAACTATGAGGCCCTTCATGGCCTGTTCGGCCACCTTATGGAGCTCGACCAGCTGCTTCAGCTGGTCGCTCAAGGGCATCGGGTGTCCGGCCTCAACATACTGAGACCAGAACACCTTCTCCGTCGGGCTCCTCTCCTCGGCCCGGTAGATTGCTGCAGCGTCGAACACACTACGGGGCAGATCTGCGAATGCTCCTCGGGTGCTCCGGATCCGGGTAAGTAACAACTAATTCACTTTCACGTGCTTGTTTTGCATGAAGAATGCCTTACCCGCTGCTATCTTCTTTATTGCCTCAATTTCCTGGAGGGCTTTTTGGGCTTCGGCCTTAGCGGCTTTGGCGCTCTCAAGAGGCAAGCCGAGCTCGGACTATCGAGTCTTTGAGTCACGCTCCAAACTCTTGTGTTTTTCCATGAGAGCCTGGAGCTCTTGCCGCACCTCCGCCACCCGCGCCTCCTGCTTCTCTCGCTCGGTGCGTTCCGCGGCTGCATTGCTTTCGGCCTTGGACACCGCTAACTTCAGGGTCGCCACCTCGTTCGTGGTCCCTGCAATTCTCATGTTATTCCTGTTATTTTTTGCAACCACATGTTTTATATACTTCCATAAGGTATTACTTGCCTTCCTTGTCCTCGAGCTGCTTCTTGGCAAGGCCGAGCTCATTCTCGAACCGCTCGAGGCTCTGCTTCAATGCATTGACCTCCGCAGTTAATGCGGCAGAGGTCAGCAGCACAACCTGCATTCCCACATTGACATACTTATGTTAGACTCCTGCGTACATCTTTTTAGATCCTCAGTTCGGCTTTTCTTTCCGAACACCAAATTGAGCATCAGGGGCTACTGTCTATGCGGTAATATTTTTACATATGTTAATACATACCTCAAAGCCTGTTAGAAGGCTAGCACAGGCTTCAGTCAGCCCACTCTTGGCGGATTGAACTTTCTGGATCACCACACTCATAACAGTGCAGTGCTCCTCGTCGATGGAGGCGCCGTTAAGCGCCTCCAGCAAATTATCCGGTGCCTCCGGTTGGACGGAGGTCACCGGTGTCGCAGTCTCGCCCTCCTTACGAAGGGGCTGCCTGCCGAACTCCGGAACCACTGAAGGATCCAGTGTAGAGTCCAGCCCAGGGCCGGACTTAGAACCCCTTGGGGTTTGATCCCCCTTGTGCCTGAAGTCCGGGAGGTTGCCTTGCAGCACCTCCGAGACCTTCTCCTCCTAGCTGGGCCCCTTTTAGGACCCCACCTCGGCGTCATCCGCAGCACGAGGAGAGGAGACGGCCGGAAGTGAAGTGCTATTCACATCCGACGAAGCCAGGGAGCCGCTCGTTGAAGTGTCGAGCCCATCCATGGGCGGGCTGCAGGGTTATGTTCGGCATTAGGAGATTCGATGCGACAAACGAAACACCATGAGTTATTCTGGTATCCGGACACTTACGATGTCACCAGGGGCTTAGTCCTCGGTGGCCACTCCTCTTCGCTGTCGTCGGCGTTGGTGGAGCAGTCCGGAGTAAGGGTCCTTTCCTTCTTGGACCCTTCGGCCTCCCCCGTTGGGGCGGCCTTTCTCTTTTTCTCTCCCCCACTAGGGGACAGGCCTCTTTTTCCTCCTCCTCGCCTTCGCAGGAGGAGTCCGCCTCAGAGTCATCGGACGATGAGTCCGATAACACATGGTGCCGAGAACTCTTTCGAGCTCCCGTGGCCTTCTTCTTGGCCTTCTTCTCCGGCACCACGTGAGGTGCCGGAACCAGTAGCCCTATCAATCGGGCGTCCGCTGGGACTTCTGGCAAGGGAGCCGGACAGTTAACCTGCCCGGACGTCTTTTGCCAGGCCTGTCAAAGGTAAGGGAGTTTAGATCCCTCATAGAGTCAAACTATGAAAGAAAAGTGTCCTGTAAAAGGTAAAATAGCTTACCTCGCCAGCTTGACGCTACGAGCTGAATCCGCGATCTTCGGTAGCGGATGTGGGAGCTTCTGCGCCCTTGAACAACACCTCCCAGGCATCTTCGTACGTAGTGTCGAAGAGCCTGCTCAAGGTTTGGTGCCGTGCCTGATCAAACTCCCATAAGCTGAAGGCCCGTTGTTGGCACGGGAGGATCCGACGGATGAGCATGACCTGGACTACGTTGACAAGCTTTAGCTTCTTGTTCACCAGGCTTTGGACGCAGGATTGAAGTCCGGTCAGCTCTTCCGAATTACCCCACGTCAAGCCCGTCTCCTTCCAGTTGGTGAGCCGTGTAGGGAAGCCAGATCGGAATTCGGGGGCCGCCACCCATTTAGGGTCACGCGGCTCGGTGATGTAGAACCACCCCGATTGCCACCCCTTTATGGTCTCCACAAAAGATCCCTCGAGCCATAGGACGTTGGGTATCTTGCCCACCATGGCACCTCCGCACTCCGCCTGGCGGCCGCCCACTACCTTAGGTTTGACATTGAAGGTCTTCAGCCATAAGCCAAAGTGGGGCTGGATGCAGAGGAAGGCCTCGCACACGACGATGAACGCCGAGATGTTCAGGATGAAATTCGGGCCAGATCATGGAAATCCAGGCCGTAGAAGAACATGAGCCCCCAGACAAATGGGTGAAGAGGAAAACCTAGTCCACAGGGGAAGTGGGTGAGGAACACCACCCTCTCATGGGGCCCGGGGGTGGGGATGAGCTGCCCCTTGTCGGGGAGCCGATGCGTGATGTCGCTGGACAAGTATCCGGCCTTCCGCGGCTTTTTGATGTGCCCCTCCGTGACGGAGGAGACCATCCACTTGCCTCCCCCTCCGGACATGGCTAGGGAAGGTTGAGGCGAGATGTGCGGACTTGAGCGCTGGAGCTCGAGTGCGCGGAAATGGATGAGCAAAGGAGGAAGAAGGCGTGTGTGAAAAAGTGGATCCTTATCCCCTTATATGGACAGACGAAACTATGCGTCCCCACCAGCCTGGTAATAGTCGCTTATCTCCCACGCGCCACAATCAATGGCGCGGTTGGGTTACCCACGCCCCTATTGATGAGAATCCCAGAATAAGGGGACACGATCTCTGCTTTGACAAGACGTGCCAAGGAAATAGCCTTGCTAAACGCGCTGAGGTAGGACAGTAAAAACGATTCGAACAAAGGCTTGGCCATGGTGTGATGTCACGCCATGAAATACGTCAGCAGATTGAACTTGTGTAAATATTATTCTCTCTATGGTGGTATGTGGAACTTATTTTGTAGAGCCGGACACTATCCTTATGTTCAAAATCTTCTATGAAGTATTCGGAGGAGGAACCCGCCTTGCAATGCCGAAGACAATATGCGCGCCGGACTCGTCGTCATTGAAGCCTGGTTCAGGGGCTACTAAGGGAGTCCTGGATTAGGGGGTGTCCGGATGGTCGGACTATAGCCTTTGGTCGGACTCCTGGACTATGAAGATACAAGATTAAAGACTTCATCCCATGTTCGGATGGGACTTTCCTTGGCGTGGAAGGCAAGATTGGCAATATGGATATGTAGATCTCCTACCATTGTAACCGACTCTGTGTAACCCTAACCCTCTTTGCTGCCTATATAAACCGGAGGGTTTTAGTCCGTAGGACGAACAACAATCATACCATAGGCTAGCTTCTAGGGTTTAGCCTCTCTGATCTCGTGGTAGATCTACTCTTGTACTACCCATATCATCAATATCAATCAAGCAGGAGTGGGGTTTTACCTCCATCGAGAGGGCCCGAACCTGGGTAAAAACAACGTGTCCCTTGTCTCCTGTTACCATCCGCCTAGACGCACAGTTCGGGACCCCCTACCCGAGATCCGCCGGTTTTGACACCGACAGCGTTCTTTTGCTAAGATTACCTGCATCGACGTTTCCGATCAGGAACTAAGGAGGGTCATAGAAGGAATCTTCAACCCCTCCCCACAGCCAGAGGACCCCGGAAGGGCCCTAGATCCAGGACTCAAAGAAGATCCGGATATCACCGTGGAGCTTGTCAACGGGGTATTTTATCAAGCGAGCTGGGATGGTGCCTGAGGAAGTCCCGGACTAGGGGGTGTCCGGATAGCCGAACTATCATCATCGGTCGGACTCCAAGACTATGAAGATACAAGATTGAAGACTTCATCCCGTGTCCGGATGGGACTTTCCTTGGCGTGGACGGCAAGCTTGGCGATACGGATATGTAGATCTCCTATCATTGTAACCGACTCTGCGTAACCCTAGCCCTCTCCGGTGTCTATATAAACCGGAGGTTTTAGTCCGTAGGACAACAACAATCATACCATAGGCTAGCTTCTAGGGTTTAGCCTCCTTGATCTCGTGGTAGATCCACTCTTGTACTACCCATATCATCAATATCAATCAAGCAGGAGCAGGGTTTTACCTCCATCAAGAGGGCCCGAACCTGGGTAAAAACATCGTGTCCCTTGTCTCCTGTTACCATCCGCCTAGACGCACAGTTCGGGGACCCCTACCCGAGATCCGCCGGTTTTGACACCGACATTGGTGCTTTCATTGAGAGTTCCTCTGTGCCGTCATAATAAGGAAGGATGCCTCTTCCTGTCTTTAAAGAGGGTACCGTTGCCAAAGGAGCTTTGGCCGCCGGCCAAACTATCCGGCTAGGTGGTTTTCTCATGACCACATGTTCGGCCGCCGCTTCGACGATGGCCTCACGGGTCATCAAAAGCGATCTTCACGTCAACTCGGACTTCGCTGAGCAGCTGGATCCGATGGATCTCTCTTCCGTGAACGAGCTCTTTGATCGCATCGCCGCCCTGGGAGTCGCTATAGACTACGATCAGATTGGGCTTAAAACTGATCTGAGAGAGATTAACTCTCCCCAGGTTACCCACCACATTGCGGTGGTAGAGGAACAACGCGGCGACTCTTCTTCTATATTAAAGACCAGTTATGTCCGGACTCCTGATACCTCCATGCCGGATTCCCACGGAGGGACGAATGCCAATCAAGTACTAAACCTAAAGTCAGGTAGCGGACCAGATTCGTTGGACAACATCCAGCAATCCAAACTTCCGGATTCGCAAACTTTTCGGCCCTTGAGCCTCAGATTGGCCGGGGTTCCGAACTTAATTCCACCCGCCCACCCAAACACAAGCGATCTATCTCAAATCCGGCAAGAGCCCGATGAAACAGTACATCATTACTGGGCTAGATTCCTCCTGGTTATGGACAGGATAAAGGACTGCCGTTAGGAAAGCGCAATCTCAATTTTTTGCAATAATTGCACGGACAAGGGAATTATGAACGCCATAAGCCGTCGCGAAATCACACGCTTCGCTGACCTGGCGTCCATAGTACGAAAGTACTGTGCGATGGAGAGCGCCTGGAAAACCGAAACTAAGTTTTGGGACAATCCGGCTCCGAACACAACCCTAGTCCGAAATAAAAGGGTACATCATGCTCAGGCACCTGGGCCAAAAACCAAAAAGCAAAAACCCCCTAAAGGGCACGGAACCGTACTGGAGGGATGGCTCAGCGGACCCTGTAAAATCCATAGTACAGAGGGCGCCACTCCAACACATAGCCTTCGAGCATGTTGGATACTACGGCAGGTGGCCAAAAGTGGCGAAGAGCTTCTAGCCCCGGAGAACCAGCCCAACAGTACCAGTACGGTATTAACAGTCTTCGAGACTTTTGCATCAAATAATATGCGAAAACGAACAATCCGCAGCCTCGCCGAAGTCTACCAAGTAGCAATAACAAATCCATGGAGCAACACGGCTATCACCTTCAACGCCAGCGACGAACCCAAATTCCGAACAGCCCGAGCACCAGCCACATTGGTCCTCAGTCCAACAGTGGACGGCTTTCGTCTTACCAAGGTACTCATGGATGGTGGCAGCGGATTAAACCTCATCTACGAGGAAACCCTTCGAAAAATGGAAATAGACTGGAGCCGCATTGAGCGAAGCAGCACAACCTTCAGAGGAATAATCCCTAGTCGGGAAGCACGCTGCACAGGAAAAATTACACTGGATGTGGTGTTCGGCGCGCCGGACAATTACAGGTCCGAGGAGGTCACGTTCCAAGTGGCCCCGTTCAGCAGCGGATATCACGCTCTATTAGGGCGAGAGGCATTCACAATTTTTCAAGTTATACCCCATTACGGGTATATGAAGCTTAAAATGCCCGGACCCAATGGAATCATCACTCTTGTCAGTGATCCGGACACAGCGCTCCGCGCCGAAAACAAGACAGCCGCACTAGCCCTAGAGGCACTATCCGAAGCCCTAGCGGCAGAGGAACTCACTGCGCTGCACTCCACGGTGAACAGGGACGATGTGATACTCGACAAGAGATCCAATCCACCTCTTTTAAACCAGCGGACGAAATAGTCAAATTCCAAGTCCATCCAACGGACCCCACAAGGACGGCCTCTATCGGGGCACAATTAAACCCTAATCTAGACGCCGCACTATGAGAATTCCTTCTGGAAAATTGGGATATCTTTGCCTGGCACCCTTCAGATATGCCAGGAATCCCACGCGGGCTGGCAGAGCACAGCCTAAACATCCTAAAAGGATTCAAGCCTGTTAAATAGGCTCTTCGGCGATTTTCCGAACCCAAAAGACAGGCAATGGGAGAGGAGCTAGCCAAACTATTAGAAGCCGGATTCATCAGAGACATAAAACATCTGGACTGGCTAGCAAACCTGGTAATGGTACCAAAAAAGGACAAATCCTGGCGCCTGTGTGTCGATTTTAAAGACCTTAACAAGGCTTGTCCAAAGGATCCTTTCCCCCTTCCCCGCATCGATCAAATCATCGATGCTACCGCAGGACACGATTCATTGTGCTTCCTTGACGCATACTCCGGATACCATCAAATCAAGATGGCGGAGACAGACCAAGCCGCAACGGCATTCATTACTCCATACGGACCATTCTGCTTCAACACAATGCCCTTTGGGCTCAAGAACGCCGGCGCAACATATCAGCGCATGATTCAGACATGTCTGGCAACCCAGATCGGCAAAACAGTGGAGGCATACGTAGACGATGTGGTCGTCAAGACCAAACACGTCGAAACTCTAGTAGACGATTTGAGGCTCACATTTGACAACCTCCGAGCATATGACATTAAGATCAACCCAAAAAAATGCGTTTTCGGCGTACCAGCCGGAAAGCTCTTGGCTTCATTGTATCCGGTAGAGGAATTGAAGCAAACCCAGCCAAGATCCGAGCTCTATCACAGTTGGATATCCCAAAAGATCTCAAACAAATACAAAAATTGACAGGATGCGTGGCAGCTTTAAGCCGCTTCATCTCCCGCTTGGGAGAAAAGGCGTTGCCCCTTTATCGCCTCCTCCGGCGCACCGAACACTTCGAGTGGACGGACGCTGCCATGGCCGGACTCGAAGAAATAAAAGCCATATTGGCAACAAATCCGGTCCTGGCCGCGCCCAACTTGGGTGAACCAATGTTATTATATATCGCGGCAACACATCAAGTTGTAAGCGCGGTGCTTGTCGTCGAACGAGAAACAGAAGGACACAAATTCCCTCTTCTAAAACCAGTGTACTACGTATCCACTGTCTTAACTCCATGCAAGTCCCTGTATCCACATTATCAAAAGATAGCGTATGCGATGTTCATGGCATCCCGGAAGCTGCAACACTACTTTCAAGAGTGTTCGATAACAATGGCCTCCGAAGTACCTCTCAACGACATTATAAACAACCGCGACGCGACGGGCAGGATTGCAAAATGGGCCATTGAGCTCTTACCATTCGACATAACCTACAAACCACGGCGAGCTATAAAGTCGCAACTTTTGGCTGACTTCATCACTGAATGGACTGAAACCGAACTCCCTAAAGAGTACGGCGCATACTCCAATTGGATCATGCAGTTCGACGGCTCTAAAATGTTGGCCGGTTTGGGGGCTGGCGTCGTCTTGACGTCCCCAACCGGAGACACAGTCCAATACGTACTTCAAATAATGTACACGGACTCCAACAACGCAGCCGAATACGAGGCCCTTCTACATGGTCTCCGGATGGCCATCTCTATGGGCATTCAACGCCTAGAGGTCCGCGGGGATTCAAACCTCGCAATATCCCAAGTAAATGGAGACTTTGATGCCAAGGATCCGAAAATGGCAGCCTACCGTAACGCCGTCTTAAAAATGTCAGCTCGGTTTGAAGGACTCGAATTCCACCATGTAGCCCGGGATAACAACCAGGCAGCCGACATGTTCGCACGCATCGGCGCAAAACGCGACGCCGTCCCTCCAAACATCTTCCTGGAGCGGCTCTTTAAGTCATCCATATTATGGGAAGAGGAGTCCGGAAATAAAAACCCGGAACCAACCGCACCACCCAACACGGAACATTCTGACACAATCGGTGGCTTAGCCAATGAAATAACACCTTCAGCCCACGAAATAATGGCAGTAATTGCCCCGTGGACGGAACCATTCCTAGCCTACTTAATTAGGCAGGAACTCCCCGAAGACCAAAATGAGGCCCGCTGCATAGTTCGGTGATCTAAAGCCTACAAGGTCCATGAGGGAGAGCTTTATAAGAAAAGCACAACCGGAGTCCTTCAAAGGTGCATCTCCGAAGAGGAAGAGCGAAATCTTCTGGCTGTAATTCACGCCGGACTCGGTGGGCACCACGCCGCAGCCCGTTCCCTTGTAGGCAAGGCCTTCCGTACAGGACTTTATTGGCCGACGGCCCGGGCAGATGCTCGGGACTTGGTCGAATGATGCGTCGGTTGCCAGCTCTTTGCTAATCACAGCCACATTCCACCCACCGCCCTCAAAACTATACCCATCACCTGGCCATTTGCGGTCTGGGGGCTTGACATGGTTGGACCCCTTAAAGGGGGAACCCACAAGCAAAAATACCTATTGGTCATGGTGGATAAATTCACCAAATGGATAGAGGCCAAGCCAGTTAAGACGACCGAATCCGGACCCGTGATAGACTTCATATCATGAGTAGTACATCGTTACGGTGTCCCCCATAGCATCATCACTGATAATGGCACAAACTTCACGGCCGACAAGGTTAAACTCTAGTGCAAAAACATGGGCATCAAGCTCGACTACGCTTCAGTCTATCACCCTCAAACTAATGGTCAAGTCGAACGAGCAAATGGTCTAATCATGAGCGGCATTAAACCCAGGTTAGTGCGGTCCCTCACGGAATCTAACACGCACTGGGTAGAGGAGCTCGACTCCGTACTCTGGGGCTGCGGACCACGCCAAATCGTACTACCGGATTCACACCATTCTTTATGGTATACGGCGCAGAGGCAGATTTGCCCTGCGATATAATTCATGACTCACCTCGAGTGCGCATGTACGAAGAAAGAGAAGCCAAGTTGGATCGGCAGGACAGTTTGGACGCATTAGAGGAGGAGCGCGACGTGGCAAAAGCCCGTTCCGCATTCTATCAGCAGCAGGCTCGAAGATATCAAAGCAGAGAAGTACGGGCCAAAACTTACAATGTTGGCGAACTAGTTCTATGCCTGCCAGACAAGAAAAAGGACAAACTCAAGCCCAAATGGGAAAGTCCCTTCATCATCGACCAACTCCTGACCGGCGGAGCATACCGTCTACGTAACGCATCGGACAACCGACTCGAGCCGAACCCATGGAACGCAGCCCGTCTCCGAAGATTCTACGCTTAGCGCTGGACTCAGAGTTTGTTTCCTCCCTCCGTCCACATTTTATACTTTAGCTGTCTTCTGTTTCTCTCTTTTTTCCCAACCTTTTTGTAAAGCCTTTGAGGGCTGATCTGCTCATTATTCGCACACACTTGACGTGCTGCTCACACTCATTATACCTGGGGGCTTCTTCAACATAAGATTATTTATATGGGCTTCATGCCCAACACATGTGTCACACTTCCGCATGTACCTTTTATTCACCATTATATGCATCGATATGACTTAAGTTTTGGCCAAGCTGGGTTGCCTAGCTCCTGTGCTTACCCCTACATTCCCGATTGTTCGGCTAGGAGGTAAAGGGAGCACCTCTGCGATTGTTACTGTCGGGTCAGCCGGATGTGTACCTCAGACTGGGTGAAGCCGAAAGCTAGCGTTCTTAAGGGAATATTCGGTCGGTGACTTGAAAGATGACTTTTTACCTATTTATTTATCTACCCCCAGATGCTTTTCTGCTCTTTTAGCAGTCCGGACATGCACTTTAGGGCATGCCTCCCAGGGAAAGGAACCCCTAACGAAACTATTCTCCCTGGAAGATGTTTCTTACTAACCATGTAATATAACATAACTAGTTGGGCAGTTGTCTGATAAAGCACTAATGACCCCTAAGCCTGGTCTCCATGCATGCCCCGGTTTTTACATAACCGCGAGGGTATTCGGACACACTCCGGACTATTGGGTCCCGAGGTTGAAGCGGAAAGGTCCGCAAAGACAAACGATCTACAATCCGGCTAGAAGGCATTATACATGTCATTTTAAAATACATCGTCAAATTGACTGATTGTACTCCTCTTCAATCCCATCTAACAGGCTTTCTAATTTACAGTCCCGTTGGGAATACTTAGCAGCCAACTCTACTTGGCCGTACATTAAGCTCACAGGGATCTCCTTCCCATCGGGCCCCACAGGTCCGACCTCGGCCATGTGGTTCGGATCCGCCTTCGTGTACCGTGTCTTGACCATGGCCCAGGCCTCCCTGACGCCTTGACGGCAGGCCGATATCTTCCAGAGACGGAAGCGCTGTCGTGCTCCCTGAAGCTTCTCGGCGAGCCCTCCAAGACCCTCGGGTAGGGAGACGGACGGCCACAAGGCCTGGGCGATGCCACTCATCACCTGCCGAACACGTTCGTGCAGTTGCAGCAGCTCGGGAAGTTGGTCACCCGTCGAACCGGGCATTTCCTCCGCAGGACGACCTGTGGACAGACACATTTCTGTCAATCGACATCCTCGCCGAACTCTTCTTTTCAAAAGAGTTTGCTCAAGCACTTACTGTAGATGCCGCGACGAAGCCGCCGATTCTCCTTCACGGAGTCAGACAGCTGGACCCAAACAACTTTTAATTCTTCGCCCAGCTGGGTGTTGGCATCTTGGAGTTTGTTCCTCTCCTGCTGCACCCTCATAAGCACCTTCTCGCCGGCCTTTAGCTGGCGCAGTAGATGTTGCTTGTCCGGATCTACTCTAGCACCATCTGCAATATTAATGTCAGATTTATAAACACGCCGCCCTTCATAAACTGCTTATCTTTTCGAAGTATGCATTACCAGAGGGGGTCTCTGTGGCTTCCCCCGTGGCGGCTAGTGCGGCCTCAAGCTGGGCCTTGCACTCTTGAAGCTCCTGGGACAAGTGAGTATTCTTCTCCGTAAGATCCTGCATAACAAATGATCCTTACAACAGTTATTCTAACTATTTTAAGTCTCGGGGGCTACTGGCATATATAACTATTAAAATCCCTCACCCGTATGTCTTTCACATACTGCTCTGTGGCTCTGGTTAGACCATCTCGAGCGGCACAGAGGTGCGCGTCTCCCTCATTAAAGGCATTCAGAGCCTCCGGGGAGAAACACGCGTCACGAAGAACTGTCCGGCGGCGCCTATGATTCATGGCGCTCTCCACCTCAGACCTGGTGGTGGACAGCCTGTCGGCATCCTCCGTTGGAGGGGCATCCGGCTCGCGCCTCATGTTCGCCTCCCCCTCCGGACTAGGCGTTGGAGCCTGGCAGGCGGAGGCTTGATTGGCAACCTCTCCGGACACAGTCCGGCGAGCGCTCTTTCTCCTGGAAAATCATGAGCGTTAACATACCTCCTAGGAATATTTTCCTTTAAATATGGTGGTGCGTCATACCATTGCAGCGACGTTTCGACTCGCGCCGCACTCCTCTTCCGCCCGCCGGGCCGAACTGACCCTTGTTGGTGAGCCGCCGCGGGTTCGGCTTCCCGCCCTAAAGGCACCTCCTGCGGAGCATCGTTGGTATACGGTTGTCAGAAATAAGCATGGATGAAGCAATGGTGTCAGGACTCCTATTGTAGTTACCTGGGAAGCCAGAGATAAACCGGGGTAGTCAGCCGTGATGGCGACTAGAGCATTGTCCATGCTAATTTGGTGGAACACCCCATCAATCAGCTCTACCTCTATGTCCGGATCCTCTCCGGAGGCCGGATCAAGGGATCTTCCCGGATCCTCGGGTTGTGGAGTCGGGCTCTGTATGCCCTCCACATCCCGGCGCAGTTCCTGCGCCGAAATCATAAAGTAAGACACTTAACTTTGAAAGCACGGATCGGATAGATAAACGTCCGCTTACCCAGCTCCGAGGGTTATTCATGGAGAATCCATTCAATGGACTCGTGCAGAGGAAGTCCTCCTTCTCCCCCTTGTACAGGCCGGACAGGATCTTCACCAGATCGGCAGCCGATCCCAGCCCCTTGCGGCCATGACGGGTGGCATCATTCTCCCTGTTGAAATCCCACATGGGGTCGCCCCTATATTGGAGCGGCTACACCCCTCGCATAATGCACGTGGCCATTACTCCAATCATTTTCAATCCGGAATGGGCCAGTAACCTTATCCGGCCCATTAGATATTGAACGCTCCTATCATCTTCCCGTTGAGGGCTCCGCGGGCGCCAACTCAGGCGCTTCTTCAGAGGAGCGTTGCTGAACTCCGGGAGGCCGATCCGAACTGGGTCCGGTAGTGGGGCATCTTCCATGTAAACCCATTCCGAAGGCCAGTCTTCGGACGCCTTCTTCGGGGTTCCGGAGAGATATCCGGTCCCGGCAATGCGCCATATTTCGGCTCCGCCCACTTGATATATCGACCCCTCGTGAGAATTGGGTATGAGGCAAAACAAACTCTTCCACAGCGCAAAATGGGGCTCAATGCCCAAGAACAGCTCGCAAAGAGCTACAAAACCCGCGATGTACAAAATGGAGGCGGGTGTAAGGTGATGAAGCTGGAGTCCGTAGAACTCTAGGAGCCCCCGGAGAAACGGATGTATCGAAATCCAAGCCCCCTTATTAGATAAGGGACGAAGCACACCCGCTCTCCTTTGGAGGGATTGGGGGTGTTCTCCGCCTGCTTTCCACCTTTGTAGGTGGCCAGCCCGGCTCGAACCGGGACCATGAAGGCCGGAGGAAGGTATCCCTCTGCTTGGAGCGTCACCAGCTCGCTGTGCGGAACTGAACATCGCCTCCAATCTCCTGGCCGAGGGCTGGGAGCGCAAGAAGAGGAGCCGCGTCGACTGCCCATGATGGAGTGGATTTTTGCCAGAGGCGCTCCGATGAGTACTCGCGGAAGGAGAATTGTGCGATTTGGATCTAGATCCTTGCCTCTCTTATAGGCAGCTTATTCGTGCAGCTTGGGTGTAAAATGTAAAAATACCCTGGCTTTTCGCATTCATACGACACGTGGAAGAGGGCCATTATTGGACGTGGAAGCCGAGGAGCGCAACATTTATAAGGAAGCTGGAAACTATTCGACAAGCACATGGAATTTGGAGGAGAACCCGCCTTGCAACGCCGAAGACAATATACGCGCCGGACTCGTCGTCATTGAAGACTGGTTCAAGGGCTACTGAGGGAGTCCCGGACTAGGGGGTGTCCGGATAGCCGAACTATCATCATCGGCTGGACTCCAAGACTATGAAGATACAAGATTGAAGACTTTGTTCCGTGTCCGGATGGGACTTTCCTTGGCGTGGACGGCAAGATTGGCGATATGGATATGTAGATCTCCTACCATTGTAACCGACTCTGTGTAACCCTAGACCTCTCCGGTGTCTATATAAACCAGAGGGTTTTAGTCCGTAGGACAACAACAATCATACCATAGGCTAGCTTATAGGGTTTAGCCTCCTTGATCTCGTGGTAGATCCACTCTTGTACTATCGATATCATCTCAATCAAGCAGGAGTAGGGTTTTACCTCCATCAAGAGGGCCTGAACCTGGGTAAAAACATCGTGTCCCTTGTCTCCTTTTACCATCCGCCTAGACGCACAGTTCGGGACCCCCTACCCGAGATCCGCCGGTTTTGACACCGACAGTGCCTCAGTGGCCATTATGGCCGACTATCCCGGACTGCTCCCTGTGTCGCATGTAAGCCGAGCTAAAAACCTTATCCTCCAAAGAGGACTCCCCTCAGGTATTATGATTTACCCCTGAGGCATCATGTTGTTTGCAGAGACGATGGTCGGAGCGCGGGGCCGAGCCCCTAGGGACTCGTCGACCACGGGCGTCCGAATCGGGCAGGCTCAAGAGGAGGGCGGTAAGAGTCGACACACCACTGCAGAGGTAAAGTAATAACCTGTCCTACGATTATAGCATTTGAAATATGTCAGCGCCCTTTGTGTCTGGCAGGAAGAGGAGCAGCCGGACTATATCCGGGGATCCTGCCAATCATGCCTCCTCCAGCCGGGTTCCAGAACCGGCTTCGAGAGCGGAGGCGGACACGGGGCCAGTACCGCCTAGTTCTTCGACAGAGGATGCGGACATGTTTTCGGCCACGAACTCCGAAGTGGAGAGCGCCATGAATCACCGGCCCCGGAGGGCCGTGCTTCGGAACAACATCTTTTCCAAAGAGGCCTTTAATGCCTTCAATTCGGCAGATGCATACGTCCGAGCTGCTCAAGGCGGGCTTTCCCAAGCGACGGACCAGTATACCAAAGATATACGGGTAAGAAATTTGATGAGTATGTATAGCAGTAGCCCCTGAGACTTGAAATAGTTGGAACAACTATTTGAAGAATCAATTTATGCACAAGTTCTTGTAGATAAGAATGAACAATTGGCTTGGGAGCTGGAGGAATGTAAGGTCCAGCTAGGGACGTGGTTGCCAAGTTAGAGGGATCCCAGAAGGCCCCCTATGGTAACATTTTTATCAATTGTACTAAAATGCACCAGTTAATAAATGGATGATATGACAAATCTAATAGAAAATTCTGCAGATAACCCCGGGGTGACTCCGGAGGGCGTAAGAGATGACGACTCGCATCTCAAAGGGCAGCTAAAGGCTGGCGAGCGCATTCTCACGCAAGTTCGGCAGGAGAAGAACAATCTTCAAGATGCCAATGTACGGCTGGACGTAGAGTTAAAAGATGTCCGCGCCCAGCTGGCGGACTCCATAAAGGAGAATAAAAGGCTTCTACGCGGCATTTATGGTGAGTGCCTAGACGAACTATATGATAGTTCGGCGAGGAAGTGTATTGAAAGGATTTTGCTTGTAGGAATGTCAACGGGTCGCCCCGAGGAGGATGCCCTCATCTACAGGTGATGTGCTACAAGAACTTTCACAGTTGCACGAGCGAGCTCGACGGGTGATGCACGGCGTTGCTCAGGCCTTGTGGCCATCAAGCCCCCTGCCGAATGGCATGGGGGAGCTTGTGGACCTGCTTCAAGGATCCTGGCGGCGCTTCCGACTCTGGAAGATATGAGCGTGCTGGCAAGGTGCAAGAGAAGCTTGGGCAATGGTGAAGACGCGCTACACCAAGCTGGACCCGAACCATATGGCCGAAGTAGGACCGGCGGGGCCCGATGGGCAAGAAATTCCCGTAAGTCTTGTATATGACCAGGTAGCGTTAGCCGCTAAGTATTCTCAACAGGATTGTAAGCTAGATAGCCTGTTGGATGGCATAGAGGAGGAATATAGTCAGTCCAAGTGACTGTGTAATTTAATGGGGATAAGTAGCCCCTAGCCAGATTAAAATCATTTGTCATGGCGGACCTTTTCACTTCAGCCCCCGGATCCTACAGTCCGGGGTGTGTCTGAATACCCGCTCAGTTATACAAAACCGGGGTATGCATGGAGACTAGGCGTAGCGGTCATAAGTGCTTGAACAGACAAGTACCCAACTAGTTATGTTATATTACATGGATAGAAGGAAACATCTTCCAGGGAGAATAGTTCCGTTAGGGGTTCCTTTCCCTCGGTATGCATGCGGCAATGCACATGTCCGGACTGCGAACGATGGCGCAGGATACAAGACTTCTGGGGATTTACGTTGTAATAAACGAATACATCTTTTGGTCACCGACCGAATATTCTCTTAAGGAAACTAGCTTTCGGCTTTACCCAGTCTGAGGTACACATCCGGCTGAACCGGCAGTAACAATCATAGAGGTGCTCCCCTTATGCCCTAGCCGAATTAACGAGAACATAGGGCATAAACACAAGAGCCAGGCAACCCAGCTTGGCCACATCTTAAGTCATATCGATGCATATAATGGTGAAGAAAAGGCACACATGGAAAACACATATGTGGTGGGCAAAAAGCCTTTTAGAGTAAGTTATGTTTAGCTTCCATATAGGAAGCCCCCAGGTATTGCTTACACACATAGTGCGGCCGGAGTAATCCGGGAGTCCGTACTGTATTAAATACTTTGTGTGAAGAGAAAAGAATCAAGAAAGGAAGAGGGAGGGAGCATAATTAAAAAGGAGGAAGTAAGGAGACAAACACTAAGTTCAGCGCTAGGCGTAGAATCTCCGGAGTCTGGCCGCGTTCCATGGGTTCGGCTCGAGTCTGTTATCGGATGCATTACGTAAGTAGTACGCTCCTCCGGTGAGACCTTGTCAATGACGAAGGGACCTTCCCACTTGGGTTTGAGCTTGTCCTTCTTCTTCTCCGGTAAGCGTAGAACGAGCTCGCCAATATTATAAGTATTGGCCCGCACTTCTCTGCTTTGGTATCGTCGAGCCTCTTGCTGATAGAATGCGGAACGGTCCTTCGCGATGTCGTGCTCCTCCTCTAGGGCATCCAGGTCATCCTGCCGATCTAACTCGGCTTCCTTCTCTTCGTACATACGTACGCGTGGCGAATCATGTATTATGTCGCAGGGTAGTACTGCTGCCGCGCCATACACCATAAAAAATGGTGTATATTCGGCGGTACGATTCGGCGTGGTCCGCAGCCCCCAGAGTACGGAGTCGAGGACCTCCACTCAATGAGTGTCCGACTCTATCAAGGACCTCACTAGTCTGGGTTTGATGCCGCTCATGATTAGACCGTTTGCCCGTTCGACCTGGCCATTTGTTTGAGGATGGCAGACAGAAACATAGTCGAGCTTAATGCCCATTTTGCCGCACCAAGCTTTCACTTCATCGGCTATGAAATTTGAGCCATTATCAGTGATGATGCTGTGGGAGACACCGTATCGGTGTACGACCCCGGATATAAAGTCTATTACTAGTCCGGATTCGGTCGTTTTGACTGGTTTGGCTTCTATCCATTTGGTGAACTTGTCTACCATGACCAATAAGTATTTTTTCTTGTGGCTTCCCCCTTTAAGGGGTCCGACCATATCCAGCCCCCAGACCGCGAAGGGCCAAGTTATGGGGATTGTTTGGAGGGAGGTAGGGGGCATATGACTCTGACTGGCAAAGAGCTGGCAACCGACGCAGTGTTGGACAAGGTCCTGTGCGTCTGCTCGGGCCGTCGACCAATAGAACCCTATATGGAAGGCCTTGCTGACTAGTGCTTGAGCCGCGGTGTGGTGCCCGCCTAATCCGGCATGGGTTTCAGCAAAGAGCTGCCGCCCTTCCTCTTCGGAGATGCACCTTTGGAGCACTCCGGTCGCACTTTTCTTATAGAGTTCCCCTTCATGGACTTTGTAAGCTTTAGAACACGGACAATGCAGCGTGCTTCATTTTGGTCTTCGGAGAGTTCCTGCCTATTTAGGTAGTCCAAGAAAGGTTCAGTCCATGGGGTGATGACAGCCATGATTTCATGGGATGAAGATGTTATTTCAGTGGTAGAGCCTTCGATTATGTCTGATAATTCAGAATCTGGGAGTGTGTTCGGATCTGTGCTAGTATTGACGGACTCCCCTTCCCATACTACGGATGTCTTGAACAACCTCTCCAGGAATATGTTAGGTGGGACAGGATTGCGTTTAGCGCCGATGCAGGTGAGGACGTCCGCCGCTTGATTGTTTTCTCGAGCCACATGGTGGAATTCGAGCCCCTCGAACCGAGCTGACATTTTGAGGACGGCATTACGGTAGGGCGCCATTTTTGGATCCTTGGCATCAAAGTCTCTGTTTATTTGTGATATTGCAGGGTTCGAATCCCTGCGCACTTCCAGGCGTTGGATGCCCATAGATACTGTCATCCAAAGACCGTGCAACAGAGCCTCATATTCGGCTGCATTGTTCGAGTCTGTGTATAATATTTGGAGGACGTACTGGACCGTGTCTCCGGTAGGAGACGTCAGGACTACACCTACTCCCAATCCGGCCAGCATTTTAGAGCCGTCGAAGTGCATGATCCAGTTAGAGTACGCGTCGTACTCTTTAGGGAGTTTGGCTTCCGTCCATTCGGTGACGAAGTCAACTAATACTTGCGACTTGATGGCCCGCCGAGGCTTATATGTTATGTCGAACACAAAGGAGCTCCATGGCCCATTTAGCGATCCGGCCCATGGCATCGCGGTTATTTATTATATCGTTTAGTGGTACTTCAGAGGCCACCGTAATCAAACACTCTTGAAAGTAGTGTCGTAGCTTTCGGGATGCCATGAAGACCGCCTATGCTATTTTTGGATAGTGTGGGTACCGGGATTTGCATGTGGTGAGGACCGTGGATACGTAATAAACCGGCTTCTGTAGAGGGAATTTGTATCCGTCAACCTCTCGTTCGACGACGAGTACTGCGCTTACAACTTGATGTGTTGCGGCTATGTACAGCAGCATAGGTTCGCCAATATTTGGCGCTGTTAGGACTGGATTATTGGCCAATAAGGTCTTTATTTCATCGAGTCCAGCCGCGGCTGCATCCGTCCACATGAAGTGTTCGGTGCGTCGAAGAAGGCGGTAAATAGGTAATGCCTTTTCTCCTAACCTGGAGATAAAGCGGCTCAAAGCAGCCATGCATCCAGCCAATTTCTGGATGTGTTTGAGGTCTGTTGGTATAGCCAACTGCGACAAAGCTCGGATTTTTGCTGGATTAGCTTCAATTCCTCTATTGGAAATGATGAACCCCAGCAGTTTTCCAGAGGGGACGCCGAAAACGCATTTTTCTGGATTCAGCTTGATGTCGTATGCTCGGAGGTTGTCGAACGTCAGCCTCAAGTCATCTATTAGGGTTTCGACGTGTCTTTTTTTTATGACTACATCGTCCACGTATGACTCCACTGTTTTGCCGCTTTGCTTTTCCAGGCATGTTTGGATCATGCGTTAATAAGTTGCGCAGGCATTCTTAAGGCCGAAAGGCATAGTGTTGAAGCAGAAAGGGCCATATGGCGTTATGAAAGCTGTTGCAGCTTGGTCGGACTCTGCCATCTTTATTTGATGGTATCCAGAGTATGTGTCGAGGAAACACAGCGAGTCGTGTCCTGCTGTGGCGTCGATGATTTGATCGATGCGAGGGAGGGAAAGGGATCCTTCGGGCAAACCTTGTTGAGATTTTTGTCCTTCTTTGGTACCATTACCAAGTTTGGCAGCCAATCTGGATGCTTGATATCTCGGATGAATCCGGCCTCAAGTAGCTTGGCTAGCTCCTCCCCCATGGCTTGCCGTTTGGGCTCTGAAAATCGCCTTAGGGTCTGTTTAACAGGTTAGTATGTTGAGGCTATGTTCGGCCAATTTGCGCGGGATGCCCGGCATGTCCGATGGGTTCCAGGCGAAAATGTCCCAATTCTCGCGTAAGAAGTCTCGTAGTGCGGCGTCCATAGCGGGGCTCAACTGTGTCCCAATGGAAGCTGTCTTCGTGGGGTCCGTTGGATGGACTTGGAATTTGACTATCTCATCTTTGGTTTAAATGGGGTGGACTTGGGTCGCTTGTCGAGTATCACGCCGTCCCTGTCCATGGTGGCGCCTAGTGTTGTTAATTCTTCTGCTGCTAGGGCTTCGGATAATGCTTCCAGGGCTAGTGTTGCGGTTTTGTTTTCAGCGCGGAGTGCGGCGTCCGGATCACTAACTAGAGTGATGATTCCATTGGGTCCGGGCATTTTAAGCTTCATGTACCCGTAATGGGGTATAGCTTGAAATCTTGCAAACGCATCCCGTCCTAGAAGGGCGTGGTATCCGCTGCTGAAAGGAGCCACTTGGAATGTGATTTCTTCAGACCTATAATTTTCCGGGGTGCCGATTACCACATCGAGTGCGATTTTTCCCGCACACCGCGCTTAACGACTAGGGATGATTCCCCTGAAGGTGGTGCCGCTTTGCTCAATGCGGCCTTTATCAATTTCCATCTTGTTGAGCGTTTCTTCATAGATCAAGTTTAATCCGCTTCCGCCATCCATGAGTACTTTAGTGAGCCGGAAGCCGTCCACGATTGGGCTAAGGACCAAAGCGGCCAGTGCCCGGGAAGTCTGGAATCGAGGTTCATCACTGGCATTGAAAGTTATAGCAGTTTCGTTCCAGGGGTTTATCTTTGTCACATGGCAAATTTCAGCGGAGCTTCGATGAGCTCGCTTGCGCATATTGTTTGAGGCGAAGGTCTCGAAAACTGTTAATGCCGCATGGCTTGCAAGAAGATCCTTGCCACTTTTTGCAACCTGCCGGAGTATCCAACATTCTCTAAGGCTATGAGTTGGTGCGTGTCCGGAGTGCTGTGGAGTTTACATGGCCCATTGAGCCATTCTTCCAATACGGTTCCCCGCCTCGGGGTGTGTTTTCGTTTCTTGGGGTCGGGATCGGCCGACTTATGAGAGTTCACCCATTTAGTTCGGACAAAGATCTTGGTGAGAGCCGTACTGTCCCAAAATTCTATTTGGGTTCTCCAGGCGCTTTCCATCGCATAGTACTTCTGTACTATGATTGCCAAATCCGCGAAGTGTACTATGTCACGGCGGCTTATAGCATTAAGGAGTCCTTTGTCCGTGCAGTTTTTGCAGAAGAGTAAGACTACGTCCTCCTCGCGGCAGTCCTTGACCTTGTTAAGCGCAAGGAGGAATCTGGCCCAGTAGCGATGTACAGTCTCCTGGGGCTCTTGCCTGATGCGGGAGAGACGGCTTAAGTCCTGGTGGGTGTTGTTAGCTGAATCCGGATTCTGATCCGATCTAACACCCAGGGGCGTGGGAGGTTCTGAGCCTGCCAGCTCGGGATCCGGAGTGCCGCCCAATTTCTTCGGCCCAATGTCCGGTTCTAAGTCCGGGACTTGGGTCATGTCTTCCTTTGAGCAGGAATTCGGCTCAAGGAGTTCGGTGATCCGTACATAGTTCGTCCTCAAAGTCGAGGGGGATCCGTGTGAGGTTCCTCCACTACCGCTATCTCTTGGGTGGCCGGCGGGGATCTGATGTCCCTTTGGTCGGGTTTAAGCCTGATCTGGTCATAGTCTATAGCGACCCCCAGAGCGGCGATGCGACCCAAGAGCTCATTAAGGGAGGAGAGCTCCATTGGATCTATCTGTTCGGCGAGTTCCGAACTGACGCGAAGGTTACGATTAATGACCCGAGAAGCCATCGTCGGTGCTACCGCCGATGGGGCGGCCATGGTTAAGCCGCCAAGTCGGAGAGTTTGGCCTACAACCAGTGCTCCCCCCGAGGTAATGTTGTCCTTGACAACGAGACAAGCCATCGTGCCTTGCGGCGATGACACAGAGGAACTCTCAATGAAAGCACCAATGTCGGTGTCAAAACCGGTGGATCTCGGGTAGGGGGTCCCAATCTATGCGTCTTAGGCTGATGGTAACAGGAAGCAAGGGACACAATGTTTACCTAGGTTCGGGCCCTCTCGATGGAGGTAAAACCCTACTTCCTTCTTGATTAATATTGAAGATATGAGTAGTACAAGAGTAGATCTACCACGAGATCGTAGAGGCTAAACCCTAGGAGCTAGCCTATGATGGCATGGTTGTAAATGTGATCGGCCTTCTAAGGACCAACCTCTCCGGTTTATATAGACACCGTAGAGGGCTAGGGTTTACATGGAGTCGGTTACAAGGAAGGAAATATAATATCCGGATCGCCAAGCTTGTCTTCCATGCAAAGGAGAGTCCCATCCGGACACGGGCCGGAGTCTTGAGTCTTGTATCTTCACGCTTCAATAGTCCGGACGATGTATATAGTCCGGCTGTCCGGATACCCCCTAATCCAGGACTCCCTCACCCACTTCGTCCGTGGAATGGGATTTCCACTTCATCCCTTTGTCCACGGGCTCATGTTTTACTACGGGCTGGCCTTCTATGATCTAGCCCCAAATTTCGTCCTCAACATCTCGGCGTTTATCGTCGTGTGCGAGGCCTTCCTCCGCATCAAGCCTCACTTTGGCTTGTGGCTGCGAATCTTCTGCGTGAAGCCGAAGATCGTGAGCGGCCAGCAAGCAGAGTGTAGAGGCGCCATGGTGGGCAGGATGCCCAATGTTACCTGGCTTGATGGTTCCTTCGCGGAGACTGTGAAAGGGTGGCAATCGGGGTGGTTCTACATCACCGAGCCACACGATGCCAACTGGACGGCGGCCCCCAAATTCTGATCCGGAATTCCCATGCGGCTCACCTCCTGGGAAAAGAAGGGCCTGGCCTGGGGCAAACCTGAGGAGTTGACAGGACTTCAGAACTGCATCAAGAGTATGATGGACAAGAAAATCAAGCTTGTCAATGTGGTCCAGGTCATGCTCATCCGCCGCATTCTTCCATGCCAAAGACAGGCATTTACTCTGTGGAAGTTCGTTCCGGCCGAACACCAGACACTTCAAGAGCTCTACGGCATGACACAGAAGGACGCATGGAAGGTGCTATTCAAGGCCTCCGAAATACCTCCTCCCACATCCGAGGACCACGGACTTCACGCCACACGGCTCCCCCATCCGGTGAGTTTTCTGATCGTCACCACATGTAGTTTTCCCAGCATACTCATGGAAGGATTTTAAGTCATCGTGTGTATTTAATCAAGAGTATGTGGTGACGGCGGAGCGGATTGACTGTCCGTCTCCACTGCCAGAAGGTCCAGCGACCGCTGTCTTGACGGAGATGCTAGTCCCGGTGCCTTACAAGGTGCCAGAAAAGAAGGCGGAAAAGAAGGCCCCGAGAACCAGGAAGGGTCTCTGGCGTAAGGTCGTACCGGATGCCTCGTCCGAAGATGATGAGGCACGCTCCTCCCACGAAGGGGAGGAGGAAAAGGAGAAGGAAAGGGCCGCCCCATCCGGGGAAGCCGAAGGGCCTAAGAGGGCGGCCCAGGGGACCAGGAAGGGTCCTCGGTTCAAGGCCGTCATAGGCTCATTGTCCGAGGACGATGAAGCAGATTCCTCCCGCGGAGGCGGGGGGAAACACGAGGAGATTCCGCCTCCCCGCACTGGGGAGGAGAAGAAAATGAAAGTCGCCCCGCAGGGGGAGGCCAGGATGCCCAAGAAAGGAAAGGCGTCCCTTCCGGATCACTCCACCACGGCTGCCTACAGCGAGCAGGAGTGGCTGCCCAGGGGCAAGCCCCTAGTAAGATCGTAAGTATCCGCACTCCATTATGCTTTAGTGCGACTCAGCTTCATAGCTTGTTATAACGCCGAACACGTATATGTAGTCCGGCTAGGGCCCATCCCGAGGTATCCTCTTCGGACGGGTCTTTGAGCGATTCGGTGATGAATTCGCTCCCGACGGCCACTTCCCCTCGGCCTGTGGATGATACGGAGGTGTTGTCCCAAAGGGTCCCAGAGCAGGGGGAGGCGACTCTGGAGATGCCCCAAGGCGAAATTCCAGACGCCGGGCATACGGGGCGTAAGATCCCCTCGGATTATGCCGACGAGAGCCGCAGCAAGTTGGGCTCTCAGCCGGACGCTATACCGGAACCTCCGAGGGTTCTGGATTCGGGCAAGCAGTCCCTCGCTAAGGAGGGCGAGCCGACCGTGCCAACGACTTCTGTCGCACCAGAGGCGCCGGATAGTTTGCTGGAAGTGCTTCGCGGCGCTTCCATGGATGAAGAGCACCGTACTCTTATGAGTGCGGTGATTCAGAAGGTCGGTCCGCCAAGAGCGGATTGACCGAAGCCTGCACCAGCCTCCTGACAGGCTTTGAGGTAAGTAATCAAAAGTGTGTGAAATTATCACCCGATAGACAGTAGCCCGTGATACTCTGTTTGGTGTTCGGAAAGAAAAGCCAAACGGAGAGTAACTTTTAATCCGCAAGAGTCTAATAGTAGGTGTCTATGTGAATAAGCAGGTGGTGCTGCTTGCTGCTGCTGCCCGCACGGCCGAGGTCGCCGGACTCAAACGGGACCTTAAGCAGGCCAAAGAGGAGCTCAGCCTCACAAAGAGGCAGCTCAAAGAGAACAAAGGTGAGTGGTACCCCGTTCACATATCATATAGAGGAGAAAAAATTGGTGATGCTAACAAAAAGCATCATGATTTCATAATAGGGGCCACGACCGAAGTGGCGGCCCTGAAGAGAGCGCTATCCGAGGCCGAAGATAAGGCGGCTACCAAGCGCATTGAGCATGAAAAGCAAGATGCTAGGGTGGGCGAGGTACAGCAAGAGCTCCAGGAGCTCGGCAAGAAGTTTGAGTCCTTGGAGGTTGACTTCAAGACGAAAGAGTCTAAGCTTGTGAAGGCCCTTGTGAGCATGAAAGAAGCCAAGGCCGAAGCCCAAAAGGCCCAGCAGGAAATCTAGGTGGCCAAAAAGATAGCGGTGGATAAGAAATTCTTTATGCAAAGCAAGCATGTGGAGGAGACATTTCTTTTACTTACTCGAATTCGGAGCTCTCCAGGGGCATTCGCAGATTTGCCACGCAGCATGTCAGATGCCGCGGAGTTCTATCATGCCGAAGAGGGGAGCTCCATGGAGAAGTTGTTCTGGTCCCAGTATGCTGGAGCCGAACACCCGATGCCTCTAAGTAACCAATTGAAGCAATTGGTTGAACTCCACAGGTCGTCCGAAGTGGCTATGAAAGATTTGATAGTCCGGATGTGGCCTGGTGAGCCCCTGCCCGCCAGCTACTTCGGTCTGATAAAGCGGATGGTAAATGCCTGTCCGCGGCTTGAGGTTATCAAGCGATCCGTTTGCATTGAGGGTGCCCGCCGAGCCTTTGCCCGTGCGAAGGTGCATTGGGGCAAGCTGGATGCGGAGCAACTGGTGAAGGATGGACCGCCTGAGGGCAAGGTGCATCGCTATCCCGAAAGATATTATGATGGCGTTATGAAAGGCGCTCGCCTCGTGGCCGATGAAGTTACCAAGGACACCATCTTTGAGTGAATGTACTCTTGTCGTTTTTGTAATATGAAAATGAATTTGTTTGCGCTATACAGCGCTTTGTTGATTTAAAATATTACCTTCTGTGCGGCTGTTTATAAAATTCTGAAAGTAGGCCAGTCGTCGGCTTCCGCCCCCACGTAACTAGTACTGGGGCATTCATGGAAAACACAAAACACTCTTTTATCCAAATTTTTGGTCCGTGAAGGAGGTGTTTGGCGCAGCGAACAAGGCAAACAGACTATGCGGCTTTGTAACTCTCACTTAGCCATAGAAGTCTATAATTGTAAATTGCGGCGAAGCCCCTAGAATTTGAAAGGCCGAATTGGGGCGCTATACACGCCTAAATCGGGCGAGGCCGACTCCTCGCCTAAAGCGGAAAAAATCTTTAAGGATTTCAAGAACTCTCGAACAGCGACCAGCACTCGCCGCATCATGACAGTCAGTTTTCGGCTTTCTCTATAGAGGTGCTCGTCCGATAGAACCGCGACACAATCGCAGTAGTTCTCTCTGTGCTACCTTAGCCGATATAACGGAACGTAAGGTACCAAAGCAAGGGAGCCGGGTTAACCTAACTATTGACCCAAGACATGATTCGGAGTTGATGCATATAATGCTATAAGTTTGGGGTGCCGCACTGTCGAAAGTCTTCGGACTTATCTTGCCGTATTAAGGGGCGCCATAAGAAGCCCCTGGCAAACTGAACGTACCAAGGTGTATGGATGCAATATTAATAAACATTTATAGGAAAAATGTGCCGATAGTAATAATAAGCTGACGCTATCTATTATCTCCCATTGATGAATAATACGTCTAAGCGTATGATTACAATGAATGCATTAAGCAGAAGTAAATAGGACTATTTGACATGTCCTATCCAAGGGCGGGCCGCATGTAGGTATATAAAACAGGTATAACGATCGTGAACAGATTCCACCTGGGTATTCCCTTTGTGCGCGAAGCCTTTTGCCTCCTTGGTTTTCTCTCCTGTGAAAGTCCGATAATCTGGCTATTCTGAAGAGGCTGCCTGAAAGCAGGGTCCTGAAATAAAAAGGGGGTTATTAAAGTATGTTGCGGCTGAACCGCACTGTTGACAGCGTCACTATTGCGCCTCCGCCTATGCCCATGGTATTTTGAGTGCGTAATTGTGTACGCGCGGCACGAATGCTTCCTTAATGGGGCTGGAGCGGAGGCCGGACTGCTAGTCGCGCTCTTGGCGTGCCTGGCAATCCTGTTGCGGGGTACTCCGGACTCGCTTGACGGTGTTCGGGGTTGTTGTCGCCGGATTGGTGGTTTGCTAGAGAAGGCTGCTTTTTACTTCTGCCGTAAGGGCTGCAGTATGCTCTTCTGTACGGAGAGAGTGGTCCATGTTTCCGTTGACTGTTATGACCCCGCGAGGTCCTGGCATCTTGAGCTTGAGGTATGCATAGTGTGGTACTGCATTGAATCGAGCGAATGCGGTTCATGCAAGCAGTGCATGATAACCACTACGGAAAGGGACGATATCAAAGATTTACGCCTCGCTTCGGAAGTTATCCGGAGATCCGAAGACCACTTCCTGTGTTATGGAGCCCGTGCAACGGGCCTCTACTCCTGGAATTACACCTTTGAAGGTTGTTTTGGTGGGATTGATCCTTGAAGGGTCGATGCCCCTTTTGCACATTGTGTCCTGATAAAGCATATTCAGGTTGCTGCCGCCATCCATAAGGACTCGCGTGAGGTGGAATCCGTCGATGATTGGGTCTAGGACCAATGCGGCTGAACCGCCGTGACGGATGCTGGTAGGGTGATCCCTACGATCAAAGGTGATCGGACATGCTGACCATGGGTTGAATTTTGGGGCGACTGGCTCCATCGCATAGACGTCCCGTAGTGCTCGCTTATGTTCCCGTTTGGGAATGTGGGTGGCGTAGGTCATATTGACCGTTTTCACCTGGGGAGGAAATTTATTGTGTCCCCCCGTGTTCGGACGCCGGGGCTCCTCGTCATCGTCACTATGCAGCCCCTTGTCCTTGTTCTCAGCGTTTATTTTACCGGCCTGTTTGGACACCCAACGGTCTCTATTAGTGTGGTTTGCTGGCTTATCCGGGGTGCCATGAATTTGGCACGAGCGATCAAGTATGCTGTCCAGATTGGACGGTCCCTGATTGTTTCTTTTGAACGCCTTTTTCCGCTGACCGGATTTTGAGCCACTGAATCCGGCGTTGAGTGCCGTGTTTTCAGTGTTGTTGCCGTTATTCCGTCGCTCATGCATGTTGCGTCGTCGCTTGCCGTTATTGTTGTGGACATCTGAAGTGCCAAAATTTATTGGCGTTGTGCTACTGCGAGCCAACCAGCTGTCCTCGCCCATGCAAAAGCGGGTCATGAGTGTCGTGAGGGCCGCCATGGACTTTGGTTTTTTCTGGCCGAGGTGTCGGGCGAGCCACTCGTCGCGGATATTATGCTTAAAGGCCGCCAGGGCTTCGGCGTCCGGACAATCGACAATTTGGTTCTTTTTGGTTAGGAACTGAGTCCAGAATTTCCTGGTTGACTCTCCGGGCTGTTGGGTAATGTGACTCATGTCATCAGCATCCGGTGGTCGCACGTACGTGCATTGGAAGTTGTCGAGGAACACGTCCTCCAGGTTTTCCCAACTGCTGTTGGAATTTGCCGGTAGGCTATTTAGCCAGTGACGGGCCGGTCCTTTGAGTTTAAGGGGAAGATACTTGATGGCGTGTAGATCGTCACCGCTGGCCTTGTGAATGTGGAGAAGGAAATCTTCGATCCATACTGCGGGGTCCGTTGTACCATCGTATGATTCGATGTTTACGGGTTTAAATCCTTTTGGGAATTCGTGATCCATCACTTCGTCAGTGAAGCAGAGGGGGTGTGTGGCGCCTCTATGCCGGGCTATGTGGCTACGCAGTTCGAATGAGTCTGGTTGGCTGTATTCGGCCCGGCCGGTCTTGTCGATAGTGTATCCAGCGTGACGATCATCGGTACGTGTTGGGGCGCGCCCCCGCGATCCGTAGAACGATCTTGGTTGTCCTGCCTTGTTTTCCAGTATATCTTGCAGGTCCTGCCTATTGCCCTGGGCCGTAGTGTATTGGTATAGGGGTGCGGGCTGGTATTCGGGCTGATATGCCGTTTTATACCAGCCACAAGGTGGCCGGTCAGCCGTGTGGCGCTCGAGTCCATATTCCTCGGCTGCCAGGACTTCAGTCCATCTGTCTGTGAGTAGGTCTTGATCAGCTTGGAGCTGCTGCTGCTTCTTTTTCAGGCTCCTTGCAGTGGCCATAAGCCAGCGCTTGAAGCGCTCCTGCTCTACGGGGTCCTCAGGCACGCCGAACTCGTCGTCACCGAGGCTAATCTCGTCTTCGGAGGGGGGCATGTAGTTGTCCTCCTCCGGGTATTCGTCCGTCGCCTGTTCGTCTGGGTTGACCTGCCCGTCTTCCTGTTTGGCCTACTCGAAGGCAGGATGGTCGGGGTTGTATTCATCTTCGGCACCATCCGGACTGTTTTCGTCTCCTGTGCCGGTATTAATGTGGCGGGGCTTGGAGCTGCGCCGACGATGGCTTTGTTTTCTTCCTTGAGGGGTTATCCTCCATTGCCTCATCGCCATTGGTTTCTTTCGAAGTGTCCACCATATATATATATATCATATGAGGAGGTGGCTGTCCACCGCCCCGTGGGCGGTGGTTCCTCTTCTTCTCCTACATTGTCGTCCACACCGTCGATGTCTTCAGAGTCAAAATCAAGCACGTCGGTCAAATCATCGACCGTGGCAATGAAGTGAGTGGTGGGTGGGCAACGAATTCCCTCGTCGCCTACTTCCCACTCGAGCCGGACATAGCTCGGCCAAGAGTCTCCTAACAAAGAGAGAGCCTTTAACGAGTTTAGCATGTCGCCAAAGGGCGAGTGCTGGAAGATATCCGCAGTGGTGAACTCCATTACCGGAGCCCAACCAGATTCGGCGGGCTCGGGGGTGCACGGACTGGAACCTACAGCCGGACACGAGTCCGGGGGTCCGGTGTCACAGGCTTGTTTGGGGGTGAAGCCGGTGGTCGGCTCAACCGCCGATGAGTGTGCGGCCTCCGGGGCGGGGTCCATCCACCCGTCCTCGGACGACGCGATGTGCCCCGGATTTATGTCCGGAGCTCCTGTAGTGTGATATCCCGAGTATTGTCAGACAGCAGGTCTAAGCCGTGCTCACCGTGACTGTTCGGCTCTCCTGGCATAGGCCCGAGTCCGTCGAAGATCAAGTCTCTGCGGACATCGGCCGTGTAGTTCAAGTTTCCGAACCTGACCTGATGGCCAGGGGTGTAGCTCTCGATCTGCTCCCGATGGCCAAGCGAATTGGCCCGCAGCGCGAAGCCGCCAAACACGAAGATCTGTCCAGGGAGAAAAGTCTCACCCTGGACTGCGTTATTTTTGATGATTGAAGGATCCATCGAGCCTTCAAGCGACGACACAGAGGAACTCCCAATGAAAGCACCAATGTCGGTGTCAAAACCGGCGGATCTCGGGTAGGGGGTCCCGATCTGTGCGTCTAAGGCTAATGGTAACAGGAGGCAAGGGACACAATGTTTTACCCAGGTTTGGGCCCTCTTGATGGAGGTAAAACCCTACTTCCTACTTGATTTATCTTGATGATATGAGTATTACAAGAGTTGATCTACCACGAGATCGTAGAGGCCAAACCCTATAAGCTAGCCTATGATGATTATGATTGTGTCTCTCTATGGACTAAACCCTATGGTTTATATAGACACCGGAGGGAGCTAGGGTTTACACAGAGTCGGTTACAAAGAAGGAAATCTATTATCTGGATCGCCAAGCATGTCTTCCACGCAAAGGAGAGTCCCATTCGGACACGGGACGAAGTCTTGAGTCTTGTATCTTCACGATCCAACAGTCCGGCCAAAGTATATAGTCTGGCTGTCCGGATACCCCCTAATCCAGGACTCCCTCACAAGGCGAGACTGTCATCCTTGTGCTAGCCCGACCACTTTCTCGTTCCAGTGATACTGACCACAAACTAGATTATCTTATAATCCTTGTCGCATGGCCATGCTTATCCTGGTCAGATCACACGAGGGGCCCAAAGCATATCTCTCCTGATCGGAGGGGCAAATCCCATCTTGCTCGACCATGTCTCGCAGCATGGGACTGGACAAATCCGAAACCTACCTTTGTAACTACCCAGTCATGGAGTAGCGTTTGGTCGGCCCAAAGCAAGTCTTTCACCATCCCGAGTACATTCGCCAGCTGGGTCTTTGGACATAGAACGTATGTTGTACTAGAGACTCACAGATGAGATACCGCTGCGTCTCATAGTTGGGTTTGTCCGACTCGGACCTTATCTCGACTCGGATTCAACTACATCGAATCCGACCAGATCCTTCCGAGTTCATATTATCCGGTTAGAATCCAATGCTCCATGGCTAGTGAGACCAAGCCATCAACTGTGTCATATGCTAGTCTAGTGTGACGTGTGCCCACACGTCACTTGCGACTAAGGACAAACTAGGATGTATCATACAACACAAGATCTCACAAACAAGTCACGTACTTGCTAACAAGTATCATTGATACATTCAAGGACTATCTTTATTCATAAACACATAGGAAATATCATCATACATGATTGCCTCTAGGGCATATCTCCAACAGGAAGCATGTCCTGCAGCACGCATAGGATGGATGGGCACATATTCGCTTCCCCTCGATCCGCGCAAAATCTCATGTGGCTCTCCTGCGCCACGAGCTCGGCTGTGATGAGCGTCACCTCTAAGTACCGAGGGTTGCTCTCTCGTAGCGGTCGAATTGGAGTAGGACGTGATCCCTGTTGACGATTCTTTGGACTGAAATTTCTTCATCGAGCCATTGGACAAAGACAAGCAAGACGGCTATACGTTTCTCTATAGGGCTGGGCTGGTCCGGGCGAATCTCCTGCCAATCATGCCGTGTCAGTGCATTTTGCTTTTATCTCAGTTGCTTGCAAGGCACTGTGCTTTCTGTTAAATGAAATCGGAGAGGGGGCTCTTTTTTATCAAAAAAAAATCTCAGTTGCTTGTGTCAGCCGATCAATGTTTAAGAAAGAAACTGAAGTAACATTTTACCCCTTGATACCTTTTCATCGTTTGAGCAAGAAATTTGAAGCGCGCACAGATGCATCTTCTCTGCCATAACAATATATGGTTTTGCCAAGAAGGATAGTACCAAAAAAGAGTGAATCCACCATCTTCTTTGAATGCCACATTGTGAAATCTTTTCATCTCTGGCTGATCTGTCTTTGCCCACCCTTACTCCTCGATGCACTTCCGTGTAGATGACTAAGCTATTTATTTTGTTTATTTGCAGGTTGATTTGTTGTGGCTAGTTCTGGGTTCTGTGCTCTTCTGAAGGTGAACACATGCCAGGAAGGAAAGCTTGTCTGGTCGTGGCGCCGCATAGGATGGATTGACGGTTGCTTTCTTTCAAACCACACAAACCCCTTCTAGCATGGTCGAGATGATCAAAATGGAGGAGGGTATCAATATGTGGCTGTTTGTTTCCTTGGTACTGAAATGCTATCAAGCAGCTGGCTTCAATGGCGGAGCTTCCTGTAGATTAACAGACAACACAAGACATCATAATGACCTGAAGCTTTGTTGGTGAGGAGCATTATCGCTGCTGCTGGTTAGGGAGGAGGGTCGGGGCAACCACGAATTCCGTCCTGCACTGCTTCAACACCGGCCTATTCTAGCATGAATATTCTATCGTAAGGTACTTTCTTGTGCACTTGGATGCTTGTACCAATATTTAAGGCTTTTCGTTCGTGAAATTGAGCACTAGCTGGTCAAACTATAGGTTTACTTCATGTTTCTTCCCTTGGTAATTTACAAATCTTCCTGTATTGATGATCTGGTCCTAAATTTCGTTTGAAATTGAGGGGACGTGATTTTCAGCCCTCAAGCAAAAAGGTGATTGAGGGTTCTAGCTATATGACGAAATTAATTTCAGCAGTTTAAGTTTTCACCACACTTTTTGCAAACACTGGTTAAATTTCCTTTGCTAAGAAGACCTCACATGCTTGAGGTTGAGGTTAATTTCCTGTCTTCGAAATTATGATATAAGGATTTTATGCTGTTGTTTAATTCAGCACAACCTCTTCTTATTTTTTTGTGTTTTTAACCTATATGTGTGCAG
>NC_057798.1:518300056-518300290 GCF_018294505.1 Triticum aestivum | reverse complement strand
AAGAAGAAGAAGAAGAAGAAGAAGAAGAAGAAGAAGAAGAAGAAGAAGAAGAAGAAGAAGAAGAAGAAGAAGAAGAAGAAGAAGAAGAAGAAGAAGAAGAAGAAGAAGAAGAAGAAGAAGAAGAAGAAGAAGAAGAAGAAGAAGAAGAAGAAGAAGAAGAAGAAGAAGAAGAAGAAGAAGAAGAAGAAGAAGAAGGAGAAGAAGAAGGAGAAGAAGAAGAAGCAGAAGAAGAAG
>NC_057798.1:518259717-518297907 GCF_018294505.1 Triticum aestivum | reverse complement strand
GAAGAAGAAGAAGAAGAAGAAGAAGAAGAAGAAGAAGAAGAAGAAGAAGAAGAAGAAGAAGAAGAAGAAGAAGAAGAAGAAGAAGAAGAAGAAGAAGAAGAAGAAGAAGAAGAAGAAGAAGAAGAAGAAGAAGAAGAAGAAGAAGAAGAAGAAGAAGAAGAAGAAGAAGAAGAAGAAGAAGAAGAAGAAGAAGAAGAAGAAGAAGAAGAAGAAGAAGAAGAAGAGGAAGAAGAAGAAGAAGACGAAGAAGAAGAAGAGGAAGCACAAGCGTCATAAAAACGGTGATAGCGCCGAAGACACAACAGTCAATGCCGGATTCTGTGGCTTCAAATCCGGTCAGCGGAAAAAGCCATTCAACAAAAACAATGCAGGCCCGTCCTGTCTGGACCGCATACTCGACCGTCCATGCCAAATTCATGGCACCCCAGGAACACCAGCCAATCATACCAACAGAGAATGTTGGGTCTTCAGAGAAGCCGGCAGGCCAGGTGCCAGAAACAAGGGGAAGGGGTCCCAAAGCGACGACAACGATGAAGATCCCCGATCACCGAACACAGGAGGACAGAAGAAATTCCCTTCCCAGGTGAAAACAGTGAATACAATATACGCAATCCATATTCCCAAGCAGAAGCGTGAACCAAGGGACGTCTACGCAATGGAGCCAGTCCCCTCGAAGCTCAACACATGGTCCTCTTGAACGATCACTTTCGATCACAGGGACCATCCTACCAGTATCCATGATGGCAGTTCGACCGCATTGGTCCTCGACCCCATCATTGACGGATTCCGCCTCACACGAGTCCTCATGGACGGTGGCAGTAGCTTGAACCTGCTCTATAAAGATACAGTCCGCAAAATGGGCATCGAGCCCTCAAGGATCAAGCCCACAAAAATCACCTTCAAGGGTGTCATACCAGGCATAGAGGCCTGTTGCACGGGCTCGATAACACTGAAAGTGGTCTTCGGATCTCCGGACAGTTACTGTACCGAAGAGTTAGTCTTCGACATCGTCCCCTTTCAAAGTGACTATCAGGCACTGCTCGGACGAACCTTGTTCGCTCAGTTCAATGCGGTGCCACATTACGCCTACCGTAAACTCAAGATGCCCTGTCCGTGCGGCGTCATCACGGTCAATGGCAAGGCCCAACTACCGGACACCAGCAAAGGAGTCCGAACTACTGCACGACAGGATAGCCTGGCTCGCCCGGATCTTAACTGAAACACTTTCGGGAAAAAGTTAAGACAAGCCACATACAGTGGCTCAACCACTCTGTGTTGCGAAACCATTCCTTACATTTTCTTTGTAGGTTCACCTCGGCGTAGGCCAGGACAGATGGTGTGAAGATAGTTCGAGCGTGCAAGGGAAACTCTAGATATTCCCCTCTATGATTATTCGACCACACTCCGGATCCGCATACACCTTCCTCCCACCTGGCCTCAGCAGGTTCCGCAGTCATATTTCTTTTTATCACATTACATGTACTCATACGGATTGACGTATTATTCGAATACAAAATGTGAGTTTATATGATGCTCTTTTTTCCTTATTAAAACTCTTTTGTCAAAAGGTAGCGGCATTCCGCGTTATGCCTCAATATGCCAGGGGCTTCTTTATACCCATAATATGGCAACAAAGTCCGAACACCTTCACGGCAGTTCGGCTATATCGGCTAAGGTAGCACAGGGAGAACTACTGCGATTGTGTCCTGTTTCTCCCGGACGAGCACCTCAGTAGAGAAAGCCGAAAACTGACTGTCATGATGCAGCGAGAGCTGGTCAGCTGTTCGAGAGGTCGTAAAATCTTTAAGGATTTCTTCCGCGCAATGCCATAACCAATGCAGCGTGCGAGGGATCGGCTTTTTCTGATCAGGCGCCTGTAAAGCCCCTCGTGCAGTCTTTCGAACACCAAGGGCTGCGCCTACCTTCCTTTTATAACTCCTATGGCTAAGTGAGAGTGATAAAGCCCTATAGTCTGATTGCCTGGTTTGCTGTGCTGAACACCTCCTTCAAGGACCCAAAACTAGGATAAAGAGTGTTCAGGTTTATCTTAAACATCCCCATACTTACTACATGGGGGCAGAAGCTGACGACTGGCCAACTCTCAGGTTTAGTATAATGGCCGCACAGGAGGAAAAACTTTTAAAGGACAAGCAATAAATGATAGAAATGCTCTTGTTCAAATATTACAAAGGACAAACATGACCGTATTCATGGAAATATAACGTCCTTGGTGCATTGTTCCGCCACAAGGCGGGCTCCTTTCAAGACACCTTCATAATATAGCTCGGGCTTGCGGTGCTCCTTTCCCTCCGGCGGTCCCTCGATCATCAGCTTTTCCGCATCCATCTTCCCCCAGTGCACCTTCGCAGGGGCGAAGGCCATTCGCACACCTTCTATGCAGACCGACCGCTTAATGACTTCGAGTCGAGGGCAGGCACTCACAATCCGTTTCACAAGCCCGAAGTAACTGCTTGGAATCGGCTCGGCGGGCCACAGCCGGATTATCAAATCCTTCATGGCTAGCTCGGCCGCCTTATGCAGTTCGACCAGTGATACGTCTCCAACGTATCTGTAATTTTTGATTGTTCCATGCTATTATATTACCCCTTTTGGATGTTTATGGGCTTTATTTTACACATTTATATCATTTTTGGGACTAACTTACTAACCGGAGGCCCAGCTCATATTGCTGTTTTTTTGCCTATTTCAGTATTTCGAAGAAAAGGAATATCAAACGGAGTCCAAATGGAATGAAACCTTCGGGAGCGTGATTTTTGGAACGAACATGATCCGGAGAGCTTGGAGTGCAAGTCAAGAAGCTTCCGAGGGCCCCATGAGATAGGGGGCCGCGCCCCCCCCTGTAGGGCGTGCCCCTGTCTCATGGGCCCCTCGGGCGGCCACCGACATACTTCTTCCTCCTATATATACCTACGTACCTCGAAAACATCCAAGAGCACCACGAAACACAACTTCCACCGCCGTAACCTTCTGTATCCGCGAGATCCCATCTTGGAGCCTTCGTCGGCACTCTGCCGGAGGGGGAATCAACCATGGAGGGCCTCTACATCAACATCCTTGCCCCTCCGATGAGTTGTGAGTAGTTTACCATAGACCTACGGGTCCATAGTTATTAGCTAGATGGCTCCTTCTCTCTTTTTGGATCTCAATACAATGTTCTCCCCCTCTCTTGTGGAGATCTATTCGATGTAAACTCTTTTTGCGGTGTGTTTGTCGAGATCCAATGAATTGTGGGTTTATGATCAAGTTTATCTATGATTAATATTTGAATCTTCTCTGAATTCTTTTATGTATGATTGATTTATCTTTGCAAGTCTCTTCGAATTATCAGTTTGCTTTGGCCTACTAGATTGGTCTTTCTTGCCATGGGAGAAGTGCTTAGCTTTGGGTTCAATCTTGTGGTGTTCTTACCCACTGACAGAAAGGGTTGCAAGACACTATTGTATTGTTGCCATCGAGGATAACAAGATGGGGTTTATATCATATTGCATGTGTTTATCCCTCTACATCATGTCATCTTGCTTAATGCGTTACTCTGTTCTTATGAACTTAATACTCTAGATGCAGGCAGGAGTCGGTCGATGTGTGGAGTAATAGTAGTAGATGCAGGCAGGAGTCAGTCTACTTGTTATGGACGTGATGCCTATATACATGATCATGCCTAGATAATCTCATAACTATGCGCTTTTCTATCAATTGCTCGACAGTAATTTGTTCACCCACTTAATACTTATGCTATCTTGAGAGAAGCCTCTAGTGAAACCTATGGCCCTCGGGTCTATCTCTTATCATATTTGCTTTCGATCTACCTTTATTTGCATCTTTACTTTTTGCATCTATATTATAAAATACCAAAATTATATTTATCTTATCATACTATCTTTATTAGATCTCACTTTCGCAAGTGGCTGTGAAGGGATTGACAACCCCTTTATCGCGTTGGTTGTGAGGTCTCAGTTTGATTGTGTAGGTGTGTGGGACTTTTGAGGAGCCTCCTACTGGATTGATACATTGGTTCTCAAAACTGAGGGAAATATTACGCTACACTTTGCTGCATCACCCTCTCCTCTTCGAAGAAAACCAACGCAAGCTCAAGACGTAGCAAGAAGGATTTCTGGCACCGTTGCCGGGGAGGTCTTCCCTCAAGTCAAGACATACCAAGTACCCATCATAAACTCATCTCCCTTGCATTTACATTATTTGCCATTTGCCTCTCGTTTTCCTCTCCCCCACTTCACCCTTGTCGTTTTATTCACCCTCTCTTTCCCAATCTCCTCCTCTCTTTTTCGCACGCCTTTTGTTCGTTTGCTTGTGTGTTGGATTACTTGTTGCCATGGCGCTAGATAATACCAAATTGTGTGATTTCTCGAATACCAATAATAATTATTTCCTTAGTACTCCGATTGCTCCTCTTAATGATGTTGAGTCTTCTGAAATCAATACTGCTTTGCTGAATCTTGTTATGAAAGATCAATTCGCCGGCCTTCCTAGTGAAGATGCCGCTACTCATGTAAACAACTTTGTTGATTTGTGTGATATGCAAAAGAAGAAAGATACAAATAACAATATTGTCAAATTGAAGTTATTTCCGTTTTCACTTAGAGATCGTGCTAAAGTTTGGTTTTTGTCTTTGCCTAGAAATAGTATTGATTCTTGGAACAAGTGCAAAGATGCTTTTATCTCTAGGTATTTTCCTCCCGCTAAAATTATTACTCTTAGGAACGATATTATGAATTTTAAACAACTTGATCATGAGCATGTTGTCCAATCTTGGGAAAGAATGAAATTAATGCTTCGCAATTGCCCTACTCATGGTTTGAATTTATGGATGATCATACAAAATTTTTATGCCGGTTTGAATTTTGCTTCTAGAAATCTCTTAGATTCGGCTGTGGGAGGCACGTTTATGGAAATAATGTTAGGAGATGCTACAAAACTTCTTGACAATATTATGGCTAATTATTCTCAATGGCACACCGAAAGATCTTCTAGTAAAAAAGTGCATGCTATAGAAGAAATTAATGTTTTGAGTGGAAAGATGGATGAACTTATGAAGTTGTTTGCTACTAAAAATACTCCTCTTGATCCCAATGATATGTCTTTGTCTTCTTTGATTGAGAATAATAATGAATCTATGGATGTGAATTTTTTTGGTAGGAATAGTTTTGGAAACAATGCTTATAGAGGAAACTTTAATGCTAGACCGTTCCCTAGTAATTCCTCTAATAATTATGGAAATTCCTACAATAATTCTTATGGTAATTTTAATAAGATGCCCTCTGATTTTGAGAATAGTGTGAAAGAATTTATGATTTCTCAAAAGAATTTTAATGCTTTGCTTGAAGAAAAATTACTCAAAGTTGATGATTTGGCTAAGAACGTTGATAGGCTTTCGCTTGATGTTGATTCTCTTAAACTTAGATCTTCTCCTCCTAAGCATGATATCAATGAGTCTCTCAAGGTAATGAGAACTTCCATTGATGAGTGCAAGGAAAGAACTGCTAGATTACGTGCTAAAAAGATAGCTTTATAAAAGCGTGTTCTTCTAGTTTCCATGAAAATAATGATGAGGATCTTAAAGTTATTAATGCGTCTCCTATTAGATCTATGTTTTGCAATATGAATCTTGATAATTATGGGACTGATGATGAGTCAACTTTACCTAGAAGGCGTCCCAAGAATTCGGAGTTTTTAGATCTTGATGCTAAATTTGGTAAAAGTGGGATTGGAGAGGTCACAACTTTAAATAGCTTTAAACCCACTATCTCGGATTTCAAGGAATTTGATTATGATAATTGTTCTTTAGAAGGTCGTATTTCCTTGTTGCCATCCGTTGTTAATTCTCCTCATGCTTATAATCAAAATAAAGCTTTTACCAAACATATTCTTGATGCCTTGATGCAATCTTATGATGAAAAACTTAATTTGGAAGTTTCTATACCTAGAAAACTTAATGATGAGTGGGAACCTTCTATAAAGATTAGAATTAAATTTCATGAGTGTTTTGCTTTGTGTGATTTGGGTGCTAGTGTTTCCACGATTCCAAAAACTTTATGTGATATTCTAGGTTTCCATGATCTTGATGATTGCTCTTTAAATTTGCACCTTGCGGATTCCACCATTAAAAATCCTATGGGAAGGATCAATGATGTTCTTATTGTTGCAAATAGAAATTTGGTGCCCGTAGACTTTATCATTCTTGATATAGATTGCAATCTTTCTTGCCCTAGTATTCTTGGTAGACCTTTCCTTAGAACAATTGGTGCGATTATTTTTATGAAGGAAGGGAATATTAGATTCCAATTTCCATTAAAGAAAGGCATGGAGCACTTTCCAAGAAAAAAAGTCAAATTACCTTATGAATCTATCATGTGTGCTACTTATGAATTTAGTGCCAAGGATGGCACTCGTTAGATCTATCTTTGCTTTTATGCCTAGCTAGGGGCGTTAAACGATAGCGCTAGTTGGGAGGCAACCCAATTTTCTTTATGTTTTTTGTTTTTGCTCCTGTTTAGTAATAAATCTTGCATCTATCTTCTGGTTAGATGTTTTTTTATCTTTTACTTAGTGTTTGTGCCAAGTAGAACCTATAGGATAACCTACGATGATAGTTGATTTGATTCTGCTGAAAAACAGAAACTTTGCGCGCACGAATATAATTTTGTTAAATCAAAGGAACGTGCTTTTGCGTTGATTCTTTTTTCTTATGTTCAATAAACAAAATTTTCAGGACTTCCTATTTTGGTAGGATTTTTATAGTTCCAGAAGTTTGCGTTAGTTACAGATTTCTACAGACTGTTCTGTTTTTGACAGATTCTGTTTTTCGTGTGTTGTTTGCTTATTTCAATGCATCTATGGCTAGTAAATTAGTTTATAAACCATAAATAAGTTGGAATACAGTAGGTTTAACACCAAATTAAATAAAGAATGAGTTCATGGCAGTACCTTATGTGGTGGTTTTGTTTTCTTTCACTAACGGAGCTTATAAGATTTCCTGTTGAGTTTTGTGTTGTGAAGTTTTCAAGTTTTGGGTAAAGCTTTTATGGACTATGGAATAATGAGTGGCAAGAGCCTAATCTTGGGGATGCCCTTGGCACCCCAAGATATTCAAGAATAGCCAAAAGCCTAAGCTTGGGGATGCCCCGGGAAGGCATCCCCTCTTTCGTCTTTGTTCATTGGTAACTTTACTTGGAGCTATATTTTTATTCGCCACATGATATGTGTTTTGCTTGGAGATTAGTCTTTGATTTTTAGTTTACTACAATCATCCTTGCTGTACACACCTTTTTGGAGAATCCTATTTGATTAGAATTTGCTAGAATACTCTATGTGCTTCACTATATCTTTTGAGCTTGATAGTTTTTGCTCTAGTGCTTCACTTATATCTTTTAGAGCACGGTGGTGTCTTAATTTTGAAGAAATTGCTAGTCTCTCATGCTTCACTTATATTATTTTGGGAGTCTTTTAGAACAGCATGGTATTTGCTATGATCATAATTTGGTCCTAGAATGATGAGCATCCAAGTTGGGTATAATAAAAACTATCATAGAAAGTGAATTGGATGCTATGATCAATTTGATGCTTGATAATTGTTTTGAGATATGAAGGTAGTGATATTAAAGTCATGCTAGTTGGGTGATTATGAATTTAAAGAATGCTTGAGTTGAAGCTTGTGATTCCCGTAGGATGCACGTATGGTGAGCCGCTTTGTGATGAAGTTGGAGCACAATTTTATTTATTGATTGTCTTCCTTATGAGTGGCGGTCGGGGACGAGTGATGGTCTTTTCCTACTAATATATCCCCCTAGGATCATGCGCGTAGTACTTTGGTTTTTGATGACTTCTAAATTTTTGCAACAAGTATATGAGTTCTTTTGATTAATGTTGAGTCCATGGATTATACGCATTCTTTCACCCTTCCACCATTGCTAGCCTCTCTTGTATCGTGCAACTTTCGCCGGTACCTTACACCCACCATTTACCTTCCTCAAAACAGCCACCATACCTACCTATTATGGCATTTCCATAGCCATTCCGAGATATATTGCCATGCAACTTTCCACCGTTCCATTCATATGACACGCATTACTTTTGTCATATTGCTTTTTGCATGATCATGTAGTTGACATTGTATTTGTGGCAAGGCCACCTTCATAATTTTCATACATGTCGCTCTTGATTCATTGCATATCCTGGTACACCGCCGGAAGCATTCATATAGAGTCATATCTTGTTCTAGCTTTGAGTTGTAAATCCATAAAAGTGTGATGATCTTCATTATTAGAGCATTGTCCTAGTGAGGAAAGGATGATGAAGACTATGATTCCCCCACAAGTCGGGATGAGACTTCGGACTTTACAAAAAGAAAAAAAGAGAAAAAAAAGAGAAAGGCCAAAAAGAAAAAAAAGGAAGGCCAAAGAAAAAAATAAAAAAAGGAAAAAAAGAAAAAAAATGAGAGAAAAAGAGAGAAGGGACAATGCTACTATCTCTTTTTCCACACTTGTGCTTCAAAATAGCACCATGATCTTCATGTTAGAGAGTCTCATATGTTTTCACTTTCATATACTAGTGGGAATTTTTCATTATAGAACTTGGCTTGTATATTCCAATGATGGGCTTCCTCAAAGTGCCCTAGGTATTCGTGAGCAAGCAAGTTGGATGCACCCCACTTAGTTTCTTTTATTGAGCTATCATATATTTATAGCTCTAGAGCATCCGTTTCTTGGCAATCCCTACTCAGTCACATTGATATCTATTAATGGGCATCTCCATAGCCCGTTGATACACCTAGTTGATGTGAGACTATCTTCTCCTTTTTGTCTTCTCCACAACCACCATTCTATTCCACATATAGTGCTATGTCCATGGCTCATGCTCATGTATTGCGTGAAAGTTGAAAAAGTTTGAGATTATTAAAGTATGAAACAATTGCTTGGCTTGTCATCGGGGTTGTGCATGATTAAATACTTTGTGTGATGAAGATAGAGCATAGCCGTACTATATGATTTTGTAGGGATAACTTTCTTTAGCCATGTTATTTTGAGAAGACATGATTACTTTGATTAGTATGCTTGAAGTATTACTATTTTGTATTCATTTGGATCTGAACATTCATGCCACAATAAAGAAAATTACATTATGAATTATGCTAGGTAGCATTCCACATCAAAAATTTCTTTTTTATCATTTACCTACTCCAGGACGAGCAGGAATTAAGCTTGGGGATGCTTGATACGTCTCCAACGTATCTATAATTTTTGATTGTTCCATGCTATTATATTAGCCTTTTGGATGTTTATGGGCTTTATTTTACACATTTATATCATTTTTGGGACTAACTTACTAACCAGAGGCCCAACCCATATTGCTGTTTTTTTTGCCTATTTCAGTATTTCGAAGAAAAGGAATATCAAACGGAGTCCAAACGGAACGAAACCTTCGGGAGCGTGATTTTTGGAACGAACATGATCCGGAGAGCTTGGAGTGCAAGTCAAGAAGCTTCCAAGGGCCCCACGAGATAGGGGGCCGTGCCCCCCTGTAGGGCGCGCCCCGTGTCTCGTGGGCCCCTCGGGCGGCCACCGACGTACTTCTTCCTCCTATATATACCTACGTACCTCGAAAACATCCAAGAGCACCACGAAACACAACTTCCACCGCCGTAACCTTCTGTATCCGCAAGATCCCATCTTGGACCCTTCGCCGGCACTCTGCCAGAGGGAGAATCAACCATGGAGGGACTCTACATCAATATCCTTGCCCCTCCGATGAGTTGTGAGTAGTTTACCACAGACCTATGGGTCCATAGTTATTAGCTAGATGTCTTCTTATCTCTTTTTGGATCTCAATACAATGTTCTCCCCCTCTCTTGTGGAGATCTATTCGATGTAAACTCTTTTTGCGGTGTGTTTGTCGAGATCCGATGAAATGTGGGTTTATGATCAAGTTTATCAATGAATAATATTTGAATCTTCTCTTAATTCTTTTATGTATGATTGAGTTATCTTTGCAAGTCTCTTCGAATTATCAGTTTGCTTTGGCCTACTAGATTGGTCTTTCTTGCCATGGGAGAAGTGCTTAGCTTTGGGTTCAATCTTGCGGTGTTCTTACCCACTGACAGAAAGGGTTGCAAGACACGTATTGTATTGTTGCCATCGAGGATAACAAGATGGGGTTTATATCATATTGCATGTGTTTATCCCTCTACATCATGTCATCTTGCTTAATGCGTTACTCTGTTCTTATGAACTTAATAGTCTAGATGCAGGCAGGAGTCGGTCGATGTGTGGAGTAATAGTAGTAGATGCAGGCAGGAGTCGGTCTACTTGTTATGGACGTGATGCCTATATACATGATCATGCCTAGATAATCTCATAACTATGCGCTTTTCTATCAATTGCTCGACAGTAATTTGTTCACCCACCGTAATACTTATGCTATCTTGAGAGCAGCCTCTAGTGAAACCTATGGCCCCCGGGTCTATCTCTTATCATATTTGCTTTCAATCTACCTTTATTTGCATCTTTACTTTTTGCATCTATATTATAAAATACCAAAAATATATTTATCTTATCATACTATCTTTATTAGATCTCACTTTCGCAAGTGGCCATGAAGGGATTGACAACCCCTTTACCGCGTTGGTTGCGAGTTCTCAGTTTGTTTGTGTAGGTGCGTGGGACTTTTGAGGAGCCTCCTACTGGATTGATACCTTGGTTCTCAAAACTGAGGGAAATACTTACGCTACACTTTGCTGCATCACCCTCTCCTCTTCGAGGAAAACCAACGCAAGCTCAAGACGTAGCAACCAGCTACTTCAGTTGATCAGAAAATGGCACTGGATAATTCAGTGCCAGATACTGCATCCAGAAGAGCTTATCCGCCATATTCCTCTCTTCAGCTCGGTAGAATTGGGCGGCGTCAGATATGGTACATGGTAGCTCTGCAAATACCCCTGGAGAAATCAGAATTTAAACTCTTAACTTGATTTTCCCCTTTCAAATACCCGCTTTGTACAGAAAAAGCCTTACCAGCCGCAATCTTCCTCGCCTCCTGGATTTCCTTCAAGGCACCTTGGGCTTCCCCCCGGGCATCACTTGCGGCTTGGCGAGCCTGGGAGAGTTCGGATTCTTTCCCTGCTAAACTCTGCTCCAAGGTCTCACACTTCTTCACGGCCTCTTGAAGCTCTCGCTCTGCCTCAATAACTCTAGCCTCGTGCTTCTCACGAAGAGCCTGCTCTGCGGCCGCCTTCTTCTCGGCTTCGGCCACAGCCTTTCTAAGAGCCTCAATTTCGGCCGTCTCCCCTAGAGCACATTACAAAAATATTTTCGTCATGCACACTTATTCATTTGTGCTAAATAAACAAGGTTTCCACATACCTTGCTTATCCTCCAGCTGTTTCTTCACTCGGCCAAGTTCTCCTTCGGCCCGCTCCAGACTATGCCTTAGTCCGGATACTTCCGCAACATGAGAGGCGGTAGTCGCCACAGACGCCTACTTATTAAAAAGAGTGATAGGTGTCAAGTGAGTCTCCTGCGAACATAACTGTCCGGTTCTTTCTTTCAACGAACAATGTATCAGGGGCTGCTATCTATACTATGACACTCTTCCAAACCTCATACAAACATACCTCAAAGCCTCTTATGAGGCTGATACAGGATTCATTCAGTCCACTCTCAACAGACTGAATCTTGTCAATCACCGCACACATAAGGGCACGGTGTTCATCAACGATGGAGGCACCCTTCAGTGCCGCCAATAAAGTATCCGGCACCTCTGGTTGGACAGAGGTGGCTGGTGGAGCAGACATACCTTCTCGAGCTGACGGAGGCCGCCTGTCTGACTCTGGGACCTTATGGGTCTCTAGAATCGTGTCCGGCTGGGGCCGGATTCAATATGATCCCCGCCGTCGACGTCCACGGGAGCTTTCTTTCCCGTGTGTCCGGCCCCTGAAGTCTGGCCTCCTGGCGCGGCCTTCGCGATCTTCCCCCCCCCCCTCCGTGGCCTGGGTCGTTTTGGGACGAAACCTCGGTTTCGTTCATACATTTGGAGGAGGGGGCCTTCGAGGGTGTTCCGCTCTCCATTGCATCAGAACCCAGCAAATCCTCTGACGAGGATTGTTCAGCGCGGGGCTTCGCCGGACTAAAAAAAGCACGGCTCAGATTAGCATGTCATGCCATGACAAGTTTGGACACATGAGTATGTTCGGATTTTATACTCACGAGTTCACCAGGGGCTCGGCCCTGGGATCCCACCCCGGGCTGCTATCGGTGGCGGCGGTGGACTCCTCTTGAAGAGGAGTTTTCCCCTCTTAGGCGACTCGGCCTCCAAGGATGTGGAGGCCGTCCTTTTCTTTCTTCCCCTGCAGGGGATTCGTCTCCTTCCTCCTGCTCATCCTCTTCGGAGGAAGAATGGGCATTGGAATCTTCGGATCTTGCGTCCGAATCGCCATGACGACGGAGGCCGCCCCTGGTCTTCTTGGCCTCCTTTTCGGCCTTCTTCTTTGGTGCCTTGTAAGGCGCCGGGACTAGCATCTTCATCAGAAGTGGGCCGGCCGGTTCTTCTGGCAGCGAGGCCAGACAGTAGATCCGCCCCGCCTTCTTCGCCCAACCCTAGGAAATTTGGGGGAAACACTTCAAGCATTTTCTTAAAGGATATGCGAATAAAACATATGAATTGTCAATGAACAATCACTTACCAAACTTGCAGGGCGGGACAGTTGGTACCCGCGGTCCTCGGCGGAGTCCGGCCATGATTTTTCGGACTTGAAAAGCACCTTCTAGATGTCCTTATGCGAGGAGCTGAAGAGCTCTATCAAGGTCTGGTGCTTGGCCGGGTCGAACTCCCATAGATTGCAAGCCCGGTGTTGACAAGGTAGAATCCAGCGAAATAACATCACCTGGACTACATTGACGAGCTTGATGTTCTTGTCTTCCGTATCTTGGATGCTCGTCTGGAGCTCTGACAGCTCATCAGACGAAGCCTGGTTCAGGCCCTTCTTGGGCCAGTACGTAAGTCGCAGGGGGGCGCCCGATCTGAAATCTGGAGCGGTGGCCCATTCATTGCCGCGCGGCTCGGTGATGTAGAACCATTGCTGCTGCCACTCCTTGACGAAATCATTGAAAGCACCTATTGGCCATGTAACGTTGGGCAACTTGCTCACCATGGCACCTCCGCATTCGGCATGCTCGCCGCTCACTACCTTGGGCTTCACATTAAAAACCTTCAGCCATAAGCCGAAGTGCGGCGGGACACGGAGAAAGGCCTCGCACACGACGATGAATGTTGAGATGTTGAGGAAAGAACTGGGGAATAGATCATGAAAATCAATCCCATAATAATACATGATATCGCGAACAAATGGGTGGAGGGGAAACCCTAGCCCGCAGACAAAATGAGGGAGGAATACCACCCTCTTGTGGGGTTCCGGGGTGGGGACAATTTGTCCCCCCGTCGGAAGACGGTGGCCGATTCTCTTGGCCAAATACCCTGCCCCCTGAAGCTTTTTGATATCCTTCTCCCAGACGGTAGAGGCGATCCACTTGCCTCTTGCTCCGGATCCGAAAATTTTCAGGAAACCTTTTTGGTGGAAAAGACGAACGCCTGAGCGCTAGGGCTTGAACAAGAGGGAATGGATGCGTAGAGGAAGAAGGCGTGGGTGAAAGAGGGAGTTCTTATCCCCTTATAAAGGTAGCAGAGATCCTGCGCCTCCCCACTTGCCCATTAAAATCTATTATTCCCCTAGCACCATGATTGATGGCGCGGTTGGGTTACCCACACCCGTATTGATGAGAATCCCGTGATAAGGGGACACGATCTCTGCTTCGACAAGACGTGCCGATAAAACCGCCTAGCGATATGTGCGGTGGCAGGTTGTGAAAAACAGTTCGAATAATGACCGGACCATGGCATGATGTCACGCTATAAAAAGTTGTCAGCAGATTAGATTTGTGGAATATTGTGCTATCTACGATGGTATGTGGAATTTGTTTTGCAGAGCCGGACACGATTCTTGTGTTCGAAATCTTCTATGGAGTATTCGGAGAAGGAACCCGCCTTGCAATGCCGAAGACAATCTACACGTCGGACTCATCGTCATTGAAGCCTGGTTCAGGGGCTACTGAGGGAGTCCTGGACTAAGGGGTCCTCGGACAGCCGGACTATATACTTTGGCCGGACTGTTGGACTATGAAGATACAAGATTGAAGACTTCGTTTCGTGTCCGGATGGGACTCTCCTTTGCGTGGAAGGCATGCTTGGCAATTCGGATGTGTAGATCTCCTTCTCTGTAACCGAGTCTGTGTAACCCTAGCCCCCTCCGGTGTCTATATAAACCGGAGGGTTTAGTCTGTAGGACAACAACAATCATAATCATAGGCTAGCTTCTAGGGTTTAGCCTCTACGATCTTGTGGTAGATCAACTCTTGTAATACTCATATCATCAAGATCAATCAATCATGAAGTAGGGTATTACCTCCATCGAGAGGGCCAGAACCTGGGTAAAACATCGTGTCCCCTGCCTCCTGTTACCATTAGCCTTAGACGCATGGTTCGGGATCCCCTACCCGAGATCCGCTGGTTTTGAAACCGACAGGGGCCGGCCCCCCTCTCCCTTGCCCCTATATATAGTGCGGAGGTGGGAGGGCTACTGCACCCTTCCCCTGGCGCAACCCTCTCCCTCCCCAACAGCTCCTCCTCCTCCACAGTGCTTGGCAAAGCCCTGCCGAAGAACTGCAAGCTCCATCACCACGCCGTCATGCTGCCGAAGCTCTCCCTCAACTTCTCCTCTCCCCTTGCTGGATCAAGAAGGAGGAGACGTCCCCAGGCTGTACGTGTGTTGAATGCAGAGGCGCCGTCCGTTCGGCGCTAGATCGGATCTTCCACGATTTGAATCGTTGCGAGTACGAGTCTATCATCCTTGTTCTAGTAATGCTTCCGCTTAGCAATCTTCAAAGGTATGAAGATGCACATTCTCTCTCTCTTGTTGCTAGAATCTCCTAGATGGATCTTGGTGATGCGTAGGACAATTTTGAATTATTGCTACGTTCCCCAACCATGGCATCATGAGCTAGGTCTATGCGTAGATTCTATGCACGAGTAGAACACAAGTAGTTGTGGGCGTTGGTTTGTTCAATTTGCTTACTGTTACTAGTCCTATCTTGTTTCGGCAGTATTGTGGGATGAAGCGGCATAGACCAACCTTACACGTACGCTTACGTGAGACAGGTTCCACCGACTAACATGCACTTGTTGCATAAGGTGGCTAGCGGGTGTCTGTCTCTCCCACTTTAGTCGGATCGAATTCGATGAAAAGGGTCCTTATGAAGGGTAAATAGCCATTGGCATATCACCGTTGTGGCTTTTGAGTAGGTAAGAAACATTCTTGCTAGAAACCCATAGCAGCCACGTAAAAACATGCAATAACTATTAGAGGACGTCTAACTTGTTTTTGCAAGGTATGCTATGTGATGTGATATGGCCAAAAGAATGTGATGAATGATATATGTGATGTATGAGATTGATCATGTTCTTGTAATAGGAATCACGACTTGCATGTCGATGAGTATGACAACCGGCAGGAGCCATAGGAGTTGTCTTAATTTATCGTATGACCTCTGTGTCATTGAAAACGCCATGCAATTACTTTACTTTATTGCTAACCGTTAGCCATAGTAGTAGAAGTAATATTTGTCGAGACAACTTCATGAAGACACGATGATGGAGATCATGATGATGGAGATCATGGTGTCATGCTGGTGATGAAGGTGATCATACCGCGCCTCAAAGATGGAGATCAAAGACGCAAGATGATATTGGCCATATCATGTCACTTTATGATTTGCATGTGATGTTTGTCATGCTTACATCTTATTTGCTTAGAATGACAGCAGCATAAATAAGATGATCCCTCATTAACAATTTCAAGAAAGTGTTCCCCCTAACTGTGCACCATGGCGAAAGTTTGTTGTTTCGAAGCACCACGTGATGATTGGGTGTGATAGATTCTAACGTTCGCATACAATGGGTGTAAGCCAGATTTACACATGCAAAACACATAGGTTGACTTGACAAGCCTAGCATGTATAGACATGCACTACAAAAAGAATACACTTTCGTGATGATATGTGTTTGTCACAGTATGTCGCATTTTCTGTCATGCATGTACATCCATGACGATTTTATGACAGAATCAAGATAGTCATACCTGTGCTGTCGTAGAAGTGTTCCATGACATTACCAAAATTATCATCACGGAAGTGTCCACTTCCATGACGATAAATCGCGCATCACAGAAGTGCTTTCGTCAAGGGTGACCGACACGTGGCATCCACCGTAACGGAACACCATTAAGCTATCGGGTCAGATTTTGGATCCGATAACCCGTTAACAGCCACGACCAATGCCGATTTTCCACGTGTAAAATTCTCATTGGCTGATCGATCCACGCGTCAGCTCCGCGTTGGCACAGGTGTCACTCATCCAACGGTCGAGATGGGCCTATGATATGTTGACACGTGGACTGGCCCAAAAGTGGCCCACAAAGTTTAAATGGGCCGGCCCAACCGAAGTCACATAAGATTTAACGGACCATAATGGGCCGGCCCAGCTAAAGGCCCCCAAAATTTAGCGGACCATAATGGGCCGGCCCAGCTAAAGGCCCACACGATCTTGCAGACCATAATGGACCGGCCCAGCTAAAGGCCCACAAGATTTTGCGGACCACAATGGGCTGGCCCAGCTAAAGGCCCAAAAGATTCTACAGACCATAATGGGCCGGCCCAGCTAAAGGCCCAACATTCTCTGTCAAATCGGCCCGTCAACGACCTGTCCTAAACTTTTCATCAACGCGGCCCATGGTCACTTCTGGCCCGTTAACAGTCCGCTAAGTAATTAGGCCGAATTATGGCCCGGTGAGTTTCCGGCCTGTTAAAGGTCCGACTTCATTTGGGCCCATTTACAGGCCATCAAAACTTTCAGCCCATAAACGACCATGAAGGATTTGGGTCATATTCGGCCATGTCTGACATTCGGTCTGTTAGAGGCCCACTATAGATTTGGGCCACCTTCAGCCTGTTGTCATTTTCGGCCTGTGTCGGTGTCAAAACCGATGGATCTCGGGTAGGGGGTCCCGATCTGTGCGTCTAAGGCTAATGGTAACAAGAGGCAAGGGACACGATGTTTTACCCAGGTTCGGGCCCTCTCGATGGAGCTAAAACCCTACTTCCTACTTGATTGATCTTGATGATATGAGTATTACAAGAGTTGATCTACCACGAGATCGTAGAGGCTAAACCCTAGAAGCTAGCCTATGATGATTATGATTGTCCCTCTATGGACTAAACCCTCCGGTTTATATAGACACCGGAGGAGACTAGGATTTACATAGAGTCGGTTACAAAGAAGGAGATCTAATATCCGGATTGCCAAGCTTGTCTTTCACGCAAAGGAGAGTCCCATCCGGACACGGGACGAAGTCTTGAGTCTTGTATCTTCACGGTCCAACAGTCCGGCCAAAGCATATAGTCCGGCTGTCCGGATACCCCTTAATCCAGGACTCCCTCAGTAGCCCCTGAACCAGGCTTCAATGATGATGAGCCCGACGCATAGATTGTCTTCGGCATTGCAAGGCGGGTTCCATCTCCGAATACTCCAAAGTAAACCTCGAACACTTAAACCATGTCCGGCTCTGCAAGATGACTTTCACATTCCACCATAGAGAGAACGATATTCCACAAATATAATCTGCTGACAACTTTAGATAACGTGACACGACACCATGGTCGAGTCATCATTGAACCATCCTCCCATAGCTAGCTACCGCACATATTGTGAGGCGGTTTCCTCGGCACGTCTTGTCGAAGCAGAGATCATGTCCCCTTATCACGGGATTCTCATCAATACGGGTATGGGTAACCCAACCGTGCATCAATCGTGGCGCTTGGGAAATAAGCGATTTTCAACGGGCAAGTGGGGAGGAGCACCGTTTTTGTCGCCTCTATAAAGGGATAAGGATTCCCCATTTGTACCCACGCCTTCTTCCTCCTTCGCTTATCCATTCTCGCACCCTCGAGCTCCAGCGCCCTAGTTCACACCTTCTCCGCACAGCCAAACATGTCCGGAGCAGGAGGCAAGTGGGTGGCCTCCACCGTCAAGGAGGAGCATATTACGAAGCTCCAGGCGGCTGGATACTTGGCCGCAGATATCGCGCACCGGCTGCCGGATGCAGGGCAGATCATTCCGACTCCAGGACCCCACGAGAGGGTCGTGTTCCTCGCCCACTTCGTCCGCGAACTGGGATTTCCACTTAATCACTTTGTCCGCGGGCTCATGTTTTACTATGGGCTGGACTTCCATGATCTAGCCCCAAATTTTGTCCGCAACATCTCGGCGTTTATCGTCGTGTGCGAGGCCTTCCTCCGCATGAAGCGCCACTTCGGCTTGTGGCTACGAATCTTCTGTGTGAAGCCGAAGATCGTGAGCGGCCAGCAAGCAGAGTGCGGAGGCGCCATGGTGGGAAGGTTGCCCAATGTTACCTGGCTTGACGGTTCCTTTGCGGAGACCGTGAAATGGTGGCAATCGGGGTGGTTCTACATTACCGAGCCGCATGGCGACAACTGGGCAGCAGCCCCCAAATTCCGATTCGGAATTCCCATGCGGCTCACTTCCTGGGAAAAGAAGGGCCTGGCCTGGGGCGAACCTGCAAAGCTAACAGGACTTCAGAACTGCATCAAAAATATGGTGGACAAGAAGATCAAGCTTGTCAACGTGGTCCAGGTCATGCTCGTCCGCCGAATCCTTCCATGCCAAAGGCGGGCATTCAATCTGTGGGAGTTCGATCCGGCCGAACACCAGACACTTCAAGAGCTCTACGGCACGACGCACAAGGACGCATGGAAGGTGCTATTCAAGGCCTCAGAAATACCTCCTCCCACATCCGAGGACCTCAGACTCCACGTCACGCGGCTCCCCCAACCGGTGAGTTTTCTGACCATCACCAGATGTAGCTTTCTTAGCATACTCATGGGAGGATTTTAAGTCATCGTGTGTATTTAATCTGGATTACGTGGTGACGGTGGAGTAGATCGATTGTCCGGCTCCACTGCCAGAACGCCCAACAACCGCTCTCCTGACGGAGATGCTAGTCCCGGCGCCTTACAATGTGCCGAAAAAGAAGGCCGAAAAGAAGGCCACGGGGACCAGGAAGGGTCTCCGGCGTAAGGTCACACCGGACGCCACGTCTGAAGACGATGAGGCACGCTACTCCCACGAAGGGGAGGAGGAGAAGGAAAGGGCCTCCCCATCCGGGGAGGCCGAAGGGTCTAAGAGGGCAGCCCTGGGGACCAGGAAGGGTCCTCGGTGCAAGGCCGTCATAGCCTCGTTGTCCGAGGACGACAAGGCAGACTCCTCTCGCGAAGGCGGGGGGAAACATGAAGAAATTCCGCCTCCCCACATTGGGGAGGAGAAGAAAAGGAAAGCCGCCCCGCAGGGGGAAGTCAGGATGCCAAAGAAGGGAAAGGCGTCCCTTCCAGAACACTCCACCATGGCTGCTTACAGCGAGGAGGAGTGGCTGCCCAGGGGCAAGCCCCTGGTGAGATCATAAGTATCCGCACTCTGTAACACTGTAGCGCCACTTAGCTCCATAGTTTGTTATAACGCCGAACACGTATATGCAGTCCGGCTAGGGCCCATCCCGAGGTATCCTCTTCGGATGGGTCTTTGAGCGATTCAGCGATGAATTCGCTCCCGATGGCCACCTCCCCTCGGCCTGCGGATGACACGGAGGTGTGGTCCCAGAGGGTCCCAGAGCAGGGGAGGCGACTCTGGAGACGCCCCAAGGCGAAATTCCAGACGCCGGGCACATGGGGCGCAAGATCCCCGCAGATTATGCTGACGAGAGCCACAACAGGTTGGGCTCCCAGCCGGAAACTGTACCGGAACCTCCAAAGGTTCCAGATTCGTGTAGGCAGCCCCTCGCTAAGGAGGACGAGCCGACTGTGCCGATGACTTCTGTTGCGCCAGAGGCGTCGGATAGTCTGCTGGAAGTGCTTCGCGGCGCTTCCATGGATGAAGAGCACCGTACTCTTATGAGTGCGGTGATTCAGAAGGTTCGGTCCACCAAAAGAGGATTGACTGAAGCCTGTACCACCCTCCTGACAGGCTTTGAGGTAAGTAAAAAGTGTGAGAAGTTATCACCCAATAGACAGTAGCCTCTGATACTCTGTTTGGTGTTCGGAAAGAAAAGCCAAACGAAGGGTCAACTCTAAACCGCAGGAGTCTAACAGTATGTGTCTATGTGAATAAGCAGGCCGTGCTGCTTGCCGCTGCTGCCCGCACAACAGAGGTCACCGGACTCAAAGGGGACCTGGAGCAGGCCGAAGAGGAGCTCAGCCTCACGAAGAGGCAGCTCGAAGAGAACAAAGGTGAGTGATACCCCGTTCACATATCATATAGAGGAGAAAAAATTGGTGACGCTAACAAAAAGCGTCATGATTTTGTAATAGGGGCCACGACCGAAGTGGCGGCCCTGAAGAAAGCGCTATCCGAGGCCGAAGATAAGGCGGCCACGGAGCGCATTAAGCGTGAGAAGCCATATGCTAGGGTGGGCGAGGTACAGCAAGAGCTCCAGGAGCTCGGCAAGAAGTTCGAGTCCTTGGAGCATGACTTCAAGACAAAAGAGTCTGAGCTTGCGAAGGCCCTTTTGAGCATGAAAGACACCAAGGCCGAAGCCCAAAAGGCCCAGCAGGAAATCCAGGCGGCCAAGAAGATAGCGGCGGGTAAGGCATTCATTATGCAAAGCAAGCATGTGGAGGAGACGTTTCTTTTACTTACCCGAATTCGGAGCTCTCCAGGAGCATTCGCAGATCTGCCATGCAGCATATCGGATGCCATGGAGTTCTACCGTACCGAAGAGGGGAGCTCGACGGAGAAGCTGTTCTGGTGCCAATATGCTGGAGCCGAACACCCAATGCCTCTGAGTGACCAATTGAAGCAATTGGTTGAACTCCACAGGGCGGCCGAAGTGGCCATGAAAGATTTCATAGTCCGGATGTGGCCTGGTGAGCCCCTGCCCGCCAGCTACTTCGGCCTTATAAAGCGGATGGTAAATGCCTGTCCACGGCTTGAAGTTATCAAGCGAACCGTTTGCATTAAGGGTGCCCACCGAGCCTTTCCCCGTGCGAAGATGCATTGGGCCAAGCTGGATGCAGAGAAGCTGGTGAAGGATGGACTGCCGGAGGGCAAGGCGCATCGCTATCTCGAGAAATATTATGATGGTGTTATGAAAGGTGCTCGCCTCGTGGCCGATGAATGTACCAAGGACACAATCTTTGAGTGAATGTACTCCTGTCGTTTTTGTAATATGAAAACGAATTTGTTTGCGCTATATAGCGCTTTGTTGATTTAAAATATTACCTTCTGTGCGACTGTTTATAAAATTCTGAAAGTAGGCCAGTCGTCGGCTTCCGCCCCCACGTAACTAGTACTGGGGTGTTCGTGGAAACCCAAACACTCTTTATCCAAATTTTTGGTCCCTTAAGGAGGTGTTTGGCGCAACGAACAAGGCAATCGGACTATGCGGCTTTATAACTCTCACTTAGCCATAGAAGTCTACAATTTTAAATTTCGGCGAAGCCCCTAGAATTCGAAAAGCCGAATTGGGGCGCTATATACGCCTAAATCGGACGAGGCCGATTCCTCGCCTAAAGCGGAAAAAATCTTTAAGGATTTTAAGACCTCTCAAACAGCGACTAGCTCTCGCCGCATCATGACAGTCAGTTTTCGGCTTTCTCTACTGAGGTGCTCGTCCTGAAGAACCGGGACACAATCGCAGTAGTTCTCCCTGCGCTACCTTAGCCGATATAACGAAACGTAAGGTACCAAAACAAGGGAGCCGGGCAGACCCAACTATTGACCCAAGACATGATTCGGAGGTGATGCATATAATGATATAAATTCGGGGTGCCGCACTGTCGAAAGTGCTCAGACTCATCTTGCCGTATTATGGGGCGCCATAAGAAGCCCCTGGCAAACTGAACGTACCAAAGTGTACGGATTCAATATTAAATATACATTTATAGGAAAAATGTGAAGATAGGAATAATAAGCTGACGCTATATATTGTTTCCCATTGTGAGATAATACGTCCGAGCGTATGTGTACAATTGATGCGTTAAGAAGAATCAAAATAGGACTATTTGACATGTCCTATCCAAGGGCGGGCCGCATGCGGGTATACAAAACAGGTATAATGATCATTGACAGATACCACCTGCGTATTCCCGTTGTGCGCAAAGCCTTTTGCCTCCTTGGTTTTCCCTCTTGTGATAAGTCCGATGATCCGGCTCTCTAAAGGGGCTGCCCAAAAGTAGGGTCCTGAAAGAGAAAGAAGGTTATTAAAGTATGTTGCGGCTGAACCGCATTGTTGACCATATCACCATTGCACCTCCTCCCATGCCCATGGTATTTTGAGTGCGTAATTGTGTACGCGCGGCACTAATGCTGCCTGAATGGGGCTAGGGTGGAGGCCGGACTGCTAGTCGCGCTCTTGGCGTGCCTGGCGATCCTATTGCAGGGTACTCCGGGCTCGCTTAATGGTGTTCGGGGTTGTTGTCGCCGGATTGGTGGTTTGCCAGAGAAGGCTGCTTTGTACTTCTGCCGCGAGAGCCGTAGTGTGCTCTTTTGTACGGAGAGAGCGGTCTGTGTTGCCATTGACTGTTATAACCTCGCGAGGTCTTGGCATCTTGAGCTCTAGGTATGCATAGTGTGGTACCGCATTGAATCAAGCGAATGCGGTTCGTCCAAGCAGTGCATGATAGCCACTACGGAAAGTGACGACATCGAAGATTAACTCCTCGCTTCGGAAGTTATCTGGGGATCCGAAGACCACTTCCAGTGTTATGGAGCCCATACAACGAGTCTCTACTCCTGGAATTACACCTTTGAAGGTGGTTTTGGTGGGCTTGATCCTTGAAGGATCAATGCCTATTTTGCACATTGTGTCCTGATAGAGCAGGTTCAGGCTACTTCCACCATCCATAAGGACTCGCGTGAGGTGGAATCCATCAATGATTGGGTCTAGGACCAATGCGGCTGAACCGCCGTGACGGATGCTGGTAGGGTGATCCCTACGATCAAAAGTGATCGGACAGGCTGACCATGGGTTGAACTTTGGGGCGACTGGCTCCATCGCATAGACATCCCTTAGTGCTCGCTTTCATTCCCGTTTGGGAATGTGGGTGGAATAGATCATATTGACCATTTTCACCTGGGGATGAAATTTCTTCTGTCCCCCCGTGTTCGGATGCCGGGGCTCCTCGTCATCGTCGTTGTGCAGCCCCTTGTCCTTGTTTTCGGCATTTATTTTGCCGGCTTGTTTGAACACCCAGCAATCTCTGTTAGTGTGGTTTGCTGGTTTATTAGGGGTGCCGTGAATTTGGCACGAGCAATCAAGTATGCGGTCCAGACTGGACGATCCCTGATTGTTTCTTTTGAACGGCTTTTTCTGCTGACCGGATTTTAAGCCACTGAATCCAGCGTTGACTGCCGTGTCTTCAGTGTTGTCACCATTGTTCTGACGGTTATGTCTGTTGCGCCGTGGCTTGCCGTTACTGTCGCGGACATCTGAAGTGCCGGAGTTTATTGGCGTGGTGCTACTGCGAGCCAACCAGCTGTCCTCGCCCGCGCAAAAGCGGGTCATGAGTGTCGTGAGGGCCGCCATGGACTTTGGCTTTTCCTGGCCGAGGTGTCGGGCGAGCCACTCGTCGCGGATATTATGCTTAAAGGCCGCCAAGGCTTCGGCGTCCGGACAGTCGACAATTTGGTTCTTTTTAGTTAGTAACCGAGTCCAGAATTTCCAAGCTGACTCTCCTGGCTGTTGGGTAATGTGACTCAGGTCATCGGCATCCAGTGGTCGCACGTACGTGCCCTGGAAGTTGTCGAGGAACGCGTCCTCCAGGTTTTCCCAACTGCCGATGGAATTTGCTGGCAGGCTATTTAGCCAGTGTCGGGCCGATCCTTTGAGTTTAAGGGGAAGATACTTGATGGCATGTAGATCGTCACCGCGGGCCATGTGAATGTGGAGAAGGAAGTCTTCGATCCATACTGCGGGGTCTATTGTGCCATCGTATGATTCGATGTTTACGGGTTTAAACCCTTTTGGGAATTCGTGATCCATCACTTCGTCAGTGAAGCAGAGGGGGTGTGCGGCGCCTCTATGTCGGGCTATCTGGCTACGCAGTTCGAATAAGTCTGGTTGGCTATGTTCGGCGCGGCCGGACTTGTTGATAGTGTATCCAGCATGACAATCATCGTCACGTGTTGGGGCACGCCCCCGCGATCCGTAGATCGATCTTGGCTGTCTTGCCTTGTTTTCCCGTATGTCTCGCAGGTCCTGCCTATTGCCCCGGGCCGTAGTGTATTAGTGTGGGGGTGCGGGCTGGTATTCGGGCTGGTACGCCGTTTTATCCCGGCCACGAGGTGGTCGGTCAGCCTTGTCCTGTGCTGGTAGTATAGGCTCCTCCTTGAGTTGAGGTAGTAACTTGTGCTTTGGGTAGCCTTTGGTGTGGCGCTCGAGTCCATATTCCTCGGCTGCCAGGACTTCAGTCCATCTGTCTGTGAGCAGATCTTGATCAGCTTGGAGCTGCTGCTGCTTCTTTTTCAAGCTCCTCGCAGTGGCCATAAGCCGGGTCCTCAGGCACGCCGAATTCAATGTCGCCGAGGCTCATCTCGTCTTCGGAGGGGGGCATGTAGTTGTCCTCCTCCGGGTATCCATCTGTCGCCTGTTCGTCTGGGCTGACCTGCCCGTCTTCCTATTCGGCCTGCTCGAAGGCAGGCTGATTTGGGTTGTATTCATCCTCGGCACCATCCGGATTGTTTTCATATCCTATGTCGGTGTTGCTGTGGCGGGGCTTGGAGCGGCGCCGATGACGCCCATGCTTTGCCTTCTTCCTTGAGGGGTTATCCTCCATTACCTCATCGCCATTGGTTTCTTTTGGAGTGTCCACCATATATATATCGTACGAGGAGGTGCTGTCCAGCGCCCCGTGGGCGGTGGTTCCTGTTCTTCTCCTACATCATCGTCCACATCGTCGATGTCTTGAGAGTCGAAGTTGAGCACGTTGGTCAAATCATCGATAGTGGCAATGAAGTGGGTGGTGGGTGGGTAATGAATTCCCTCGTTGCCTGCTTCCCACTCGAGCCGGACATAGTTCGGTCGAGAGTCTCCTGACAAAGAGAGAGACTTTAATGAGTTCAGCATGTCGCCAAAAGGCGAGTGCTGGAAAATATCCGCAGCGGTGAACTCCTTTATTGGAGCCCAACCGGATTCGGCGGGCTCGAGGGCACGCGATCTAGAACCTACATCCGGACACGAGTCCGGGGGTCCGATGACACAGGCTTCCTTGGGGGTGGAGTTTGTGTTTGGCTCTACCGCCGATGAGTGTGCGGCCTCCGGGGCGGGGTCCGTCCGCCCGTCCTCGGACTACGCGATCTACCCCGGATTTAAGTCCGGAGCTCTTGCAGGTGCGATATCCCGAGTATTGTCCGACAGCAGGTCTAAGCCATGCTCGTCGTGAGTGTTCGGCGCTCCTGGCATAGGCCCGAATCCGTCGAAGATCAAGTCTCCGTGGATATCGGCCGTGTAGTTCAAGTTTCCGAACCTGGCCTGCTGGCCAGGGGCGTAGCTGTCGATCTGCTCCAGATGGCCAAGCGAATTGGCCCGCAGTGCGAAGCCGCCGAACATGAAGATATGTCCGGGGAGAAAAGTCTCACCCTGGACCGCGTTGTTGTTGATGATTGAAGGAGCCATTGAGCCTTGCAGCGACGACACGGAGGAACTCTCAATGAATGCACCAATGTCAGTGTCAAAACCGGAGGATCTCGGGTAGGGGGTCCCGATCTGTGCAACTAAGGCTAATGGTAACAGGAGGCAAGGGACACGATGTTTTACCCAGGTTCGGGCCCTCTCGATGGAGGTAAAACCCTACTTCCTGCTTGATTGATCTTGATGATATGAGTATTACAAGAGTTGATCTACCACGATATCGTAGAGGCTAAGCCCTAGAAGCTAGCCTATGATGATTATGATTGTCCCTCTATGGACTAAACCCTCCGGTTTATATAGACACTGGAGGAGGCTAGGGTTTACATAGAGTCGGTTACAAAGAAGGAGATCTAATATCCAGATCGCCAAGCTGGTCTTCCACGCAAAGGAGAGTCCCATCTGGACACGGGACGAAGTCTTGAGTCTTGTATCTTCATGGTCCAATAGTCCGGCCAAAGCATATAGTCCGGCTGTCCGGATACCCCTTAATCCAGGACTCCCTCAGCCTGTTAACGCTGGACGTAAACCATGGGCCATATGTGGCCCAACGTCATATCGGGTCCATTAACGGCCCATATAAAAATGACGATAATCTAGCCCGACCGAAGTTCCGGCCTGTTAAAGGCCCGTGTATTTGGTCGGCGCATTTACGGCTCGTCTGAATTTCGGCCTGTCAAAGATCCGCATCGTAAATGGGCCACCATTTCGGCCTGCTAAGTCCAGTGGGTTATTTGGCACAATCAAGGCCCAATCTCACTTTCGGTCTATTAAAGGCCCATGTTTTTTATGGGCTTGAGATATTTACACCTGTAAACGGCCTATTGTTACTGAGGGCCCATATTATGTTTAGGCCCGTTAAAGGCCCACTATGGGCACATGCCTACCACAAAAATATGAAAGCTTATGCTGATTTAGGCCCAGATATTTTTAGTGGGCTGCATGCCAATTTCGGCCCGTAATCGTTTTTAGCCCAATTGGAATGGGCCCAATGAATGTTGGCATGTTGGGCTCCTACGAAGCTTTCGGTCGAATACATTACTAAGATAAACCTACACTATACAAAAATAGCGTCATAATTACTGCAGCCTGTGGGAGCATCATAAGTGTTGTATCACAACAAAATAAATTCCAACCATACAACAAAAGGCCTGTTGGCATAAAGTTTACAGTCGTTCTAGATAAAAGCACCATCAGATGTATAGAAGCACATATCATATGACCTGAGTGCTAATGTTCCAGGCTGTAGAATCTGATGGAGCAGCACGATCTCCACCATTTTTTCGCCATTGCTCTTGAACAACGAAGGGAATGTCTGATAGCCTGGTTTCAAAACCATCTTGACGACATTTCTCAACCACTATTCTTGTTTCCGAAACAACGTCCATTAGGGATTGGACTTGTGTCTGCAGCACAGATATATCACTCTGTCTAGCAGGAAGATTTTGTTCGGTAGGCGATTTGGACGAGGTTACCTTGACAACCAACCCATAATTACGCAAGAAGGTGCTTTTTGCACTGTTAGTGGAGAGATACTGACGCACTGCAGCAAGAGGTGACATTGTGCTTGTAGTAGCCTCGTCACCTTAGGTGGTTGTGGTTGTTCAATCATTTGTTCCATAGCTTCCTGAAAGTTTGAACTTGTAGATTAGTGTACCAAATAAGTTACTAATGAGATAAAAACAAACAAAGTAGATTAAACATTTATACATAACTTATTTTGGTGAACTACTGTAATACATTAGCATGTATTGTAGTGCCAACTACATAATAAAATCACTTTCAGAACATATGTCCATGTAGCATGCCTACTGTATTGTCTATTTCCTCACATTCGTTGACATCTAAGGATAAAGAGACATGGTTTAAAGTAGGATGAACATAGTATGACGTCATTCATATCATGCGCAAATAGATATAAAACAAACAGGCTATTTTATCATTGTGTGCGCACGTGAACATAACAACTAGATTACAGATCAAGACCAAAAGAATATCCTTCATCTCTTTTAAATCATGTAAGGTGAAATGATATGTTAAGACAACTGTGTATAAAAGTGAACAGAGTAACTGACATTGGCTGCAAACTAAGTAGTTAAATGAACACATCACAGTACCAATCAGTTCAAGGCAGGAGGAGTAAGGACTTACAACAGCGGCTTGAACTGGTGTGCTCATGCCCTTCATCTTGCTGGTGTGGCAATCCTTGAAGATTTGCACTACATTCGGTTCAGGTTCTTTTTGGTCCGCACGGGCTTTCCTCTGTATTTGGAACAAGTCAATATAGATACGATAATATGGCACATAAAAAGAAGGAAGTAGTAGCTATTTACAAGAGCCTCGCAGTGTGCAATATAGCTATGAGATCCTGTTGTCTGTTGGAATTTCACTTTAGAATGGTTGGTTTTGTTCTTCAAACAGTTAGCCCAGAAGAAGATACACTTGTAAGGCACATACATAAATATAAGTTCAATATGTGGTCTGATCAAATACATATAGTCTACCTCATACTTTGGATCAGACCAGTGTTTAATGAGGGCTGTCCAGTCTTCATCTGTAATATATTCCACTGGAGATGTTTGGGCGATTTCATTGTTAGGCTTGCCTTCAAAGTGAGATTTTCTAAGGTGGTACCGATACTGTCGCAGAGCAGACTAAAAAACATGAGTGCATGCTTATTTAGTTGCATCATCTTTCGGATCCAACTTGAACCTCATCTGTTAAAAAAGAATGTGAGTCTTATTAGGAGGAAGCTAGAAAGTATGGGACAGAGCAAGACAATATTACTAATTGCGATGAATAACATTACTTATGGATAAATGGTCAAGGAAGGTGTTAAACTGGGTATTGTCTTTCTCATTCCTGTACTGGATCCATGTTGGGAGGACACGTGCATGACACCTAACGACAACGGCTGCCTCTGATACTAACTTGGCTGACTCTGTAGCATCACGTGGCCTTTTTAAACCTGCCTCAAAATGGATCTCCATTCTTCCTCCTTTAGATTTTGTTAATCTATCAAGCATTATCCCTGATGTCTGTTTTCGCTTGCGGCGTGGTGCTAGTTCAACAACGAATATGGAAAGTGTTAGTGTACATCAAACTGTGAAAGTACATATAAAGGAGCATGCAACTGCAACCTGACTCGGTCAGGTACCGTCTTGGTGTTGATGCTCATGAGGTTCATCTGATCTTGCCTAGTCCTGTTGTGTCAGTGCTTTGGAAGTAGTGTTAGGTGTGAAGGCAGCTTGGGAACTGGCCAGTTCCGGAGCAAACGAACGAGTAACTAGTTGAGATGCTGGTACAGTTGAAACGGATGTTGCAACTGGTGGAGCAGGTGATACTGTGTTTGTAGATTTAGCTGGTGGACTTGGACCTTCTACTGCACTATAAGTACCAGCAGAATCTACGACAGAACCTTTTCCGTTTCACCCGACGAGTAACAGCACTCCCTACTATATTATTTTCCTTGCTCTTTTTTGACTTTGCCATGTCAAGCTGTACCCACAACACAAAAGAATAAAATCACTCTTCAGAACTCATTGATGCATGATACAGACAAGCAATACTTTGATGTAAGACAACCGTATGAGGATGGAATATGTAAGAAAAATAGGACGGCATGACATGTTCACAACTACAATGTGCAAACTAAGCAGAAGGATTTTCAAGAAAATAGAAGTAATGCAAGCTAGACACCATATGAAAGATGTAACCAATATTACTCTGCCAAGTTAAAAGTGTCTTGTCATAAGTGGCAATTCGAACAATTAGAAGCAGTACAACGTAGAAATCAATGCAAGACGCAACCACTATCAAACTGCCATGTTAAAAGCATCCAATCATGAGTGACTGATGCGGGATACACAACAACAGTACTTTGATGTAAGAACATCGTATGATAGATAGATGCAGTGTATTCTAGACACAGAAAGCCATGTCATATGCACATGTATAACATATAAACTCAGCAGGTGCAATTTAATAAAAATAGAAGAAATACAAGCTAGACAACATATGCAACATGAAACCAATTATCACACTGTCAACTTAGAGCAAGCACCTGCGATGGTGGAGTACGGGAGATGAACTCATCATGTAGACTTGGGACTTCAACTTCATTAGCAGTAGCAGTGGCATAGAGAGTCTCTGTTTGCATCGGTACGGAGGACCACCAACATCCCCTAAATTACTCTTTTCCTTCCTATTTTCTGATATTGCCTTATGAAGTCAAAACCACAAGAAGATGAATAAAATTAGCTCTGCATAACTGGTTGATGCATGATACAGATGAACACTACTTTGATGTAAGGCAAGCGCATGATAGGAGGATGGAATATATAGAAAAAAGACATCATTTCATATTCACACGTAGGATAGGAGGATGGAATATGTATGAAAAAACAGTAAGCGGAAGGCATTTCAACAATATTAGAAGAAATGAAAGCTAGGCACCGTATGAACATGCAACCAATATCACTCTATCAGGTAAAAAGTGTCTCGTCGTAAGTACCATTTCAAGATATTAGAAGCAGTACAAGCTAGAAGACAATGCAAGATGCAACCTACATCACAGTCCAAGTTAAATGTGTCTTATGGGTAAGTGATCGTTCCAGGTATAAGTTGTAAGCTACGCAGATGCAATTCAACATAATCAGAAGCAATACAAACTAGACATCATACGGAAAAAGCAACCACGTATAACAGTTCCAAGTAAGAGCAAGCACCTGTGATGGTGGAGTAGGGGAGATGTGCTCATCATGTACACGTATGTTCTACAAACAGGAACACGTGTCATATTCACATGCATTATGTGTAAAGTAAGCAGATGCAATTCAAGTTAGAAGCAATACAAGCTAGACATCATACGCAACATGCAACAACATATAATAGTGTCAAGTTAGAGCAAGCACCTATGATGGTGGAGTAGGGGAGATGTGCTCATGATCTACACAGCTACGTCGACTGTCCAACCTTGTGTTGTCTTGCGAATCTTGTTGGGAGGATGGAGGAGTAGAATATGTAGAGACCCCCTGTTTGAGTTGCTCCGAAGGACCACCATCATCCACTGCCGGATTAATTTCCTTCAACTGTAAAAGTCAAACCGATAAGAAAAAGGAATAAAATTCGCTCTTCAGAACTCATTCATGAATGATACTGACAAACACTACTCGGATGAAAGGCAAACACATGATGCAAGGATGGAATATGTATGAAAAACAGGATGGTGTGACATATTCACACCTATGATGTGGTAACCAAGCAGAAGGCATTTCAACAAATTAGAAGCACTGCAAGCTAGACACCATATGAAATATGCAACCAATATCACTCTGCCAAGTTCAAACTGTATGGCGTTTCAACAAATTAGAAGTAGTACATGCTAGAAATCATATGCAAGACAGAACCAATATCACAGTGGCGACTTAAAGGTGCCCTATAATAAGTGACTGATGCGGGATATGCAAGAATAGTAGTTTGATGTAGAAACAGGAACACATGTCATATTCACAGGCATTATGTGTAAAGTAAGCAGATGCAATTCAACAAAGTTAGAAGCAATACAAGCTAGACATCTTACTCAACATGCAACCACATATAATAGTGCCAAGTTATAGCAAGCACCTGTGATGGTGGAGTAGGGGAGATGTGCTCATCATCTACACAGCTACGTTGACTGTCTAGCCTTGCGTTGTCTTGCGAATCTTGTTGGGAGGATGGCGGAGTAGAATTTGTAGAGAACCTCCATTTCAGTTGCTCAGAAGGAACACCATCATCCAATGCCTTGCCAATTTCCTTCAACTTTATTGATTTTGCATTGTGAGGTCATACCGACAAGAAAAAGGAATATCATTCGCTCTTTAGAACTCATTCATGCATGATACTGACGAACACTACTCTGATGAAAGGCAAAGTGATGACACGAGGATGGAATATGTATGAAAAAATTGACGGCTTGACATATTCACACCTATGATGTGGTAACTAAGCAGAAGGCACTTCAACAAATTAGAAACACTGCAAGACACCATAAGGAAGGTGCAATCAATATCACTCTGCCAAGTTAAAACTGTCTCGTCATAGGTGGCGTTCATCAAACTAGAAGCAATACATGCTAGAAATCATATTCAAGACGCAAATCAATATCACACTGCCAACTTAAAGGTGTCCCATCATAAGTGACTTATGCAGGATACACAAGAAGAGTAGTTTCATGTAAGAACATGGTGTGATAGACAGATATAGTATGTACCAAAAACAGGAAAGCATGTCATATTCACATGTATCATGTGTAAGCTAAGCAGATGCAGTTTACACTAATTAGGAGCAATACGAGCTAGACACCATATGCAACATGCAACCAGATATCACACTGCCAAGTTAGAGCAAGCAACTTGGATGGTGGAGTAGGGGAGCGGAGACTTGGACCTTGTAATGCACTATCAGTAAAAGGAGAATCGGTACAGATGCTCCATTTACATTGCTACAGAGGACCACCATCATCGCCTTCCTTACTCTTTTCCTTCCTCTTTCTTGATTTTGCCTTGTCAAGTCAAACCCACAAGAAAAAGGAATAAAATTTGCTCTTCAGAACTCATTGATGCATGATACTGACGAACACTACTTTCATGTAAGGCAGCCGCATGATAGGAGGATGGAATATGTATGAAAAACAGGACGGCGTGACATATTGATATGTATGATGTATAAAGTGTAAACTAAGCACAAGGTGCTTGAACTTGTTAGAATCGATGCAAGCTAGAAACCATATGAAAGATGAAACCAATATCACCCTGCCAAATTAAAAGGGTGCCCTAACAAATGTATTTGACCAAATTAGAAGCAATACATGGCAACAGGCTAGACATAATTTGCAATATGCAACGAATAAAGGTGAATCATCGTAAGTGATTGATGCAGGATACAGAAGAGAGGTAGTTTCATGTAAGAACAAGGTTAACACATAGATGTAGTGTGTACCAAAAATAGGAAGGCATGTCATATTCACAGATATAGTGTGTAAACTAAGCAGATGCAATTTACCCTAATTAGAAGCATTACAAGCTAGACACCATATGCAACATGCAACCACATATCGCACTGTGAAGTTAGAGCAAGCACCTATGATGGTGGTATAGGGGAAGTGCGGTCTTCAGGTACAGAGCTATGTTCAATATCTTCATTTAGGCTTGCTGTTTCTTGAGAATCATGTGGAGAGGATGAAAATGCATTCTTTATAAGAGTATTGCGTCTCATATTAACCCATGCGCGTGACTGTCTCATCATAAGCGATAGACGCAGGATACACAAGAATAGTAGTTTGATGTAAGAACATGGTGTGATAGGCAGATGTAGTATGTACCAAAAACAAGAAGGCGTGTCATATTCACATGTACAATGTGTAAGCTAAGGAGATGCAATTTAACAAATTAGGAGCATTGATGAGGGATACACAAGAAAAGTAGTTTGATGTAAGTACATGGTTAATAGAAAGACGTAGTATGTACCAAAAACAGGAAGGCATGTCATATTCATAGGTATAATGTGTTAACTAAGCGGATGCAATTTACCCTAATTAGAAGCATTACAAGGTAGACACCATATGCAACATGCAACCACATATCACACTGCCAAGTAAGAGAAAGGACCTGCGATGGTGGTGTGGGGGAATTGTGGTGATCAACTAGAGAGCTACGTTGACTATCTTCATTTAGCCTTGCTGTTTCTTGAGAATCATGTGGGGAGGATGACACTGCACTCTTTAAACAAGTAGGGCGTCTCACAGTAACCCACTCGGGTGACTGTCTCATCATAAGTGATTGACGAGGGATACAAAAGAGCATTAGTTTGGTGTACGAACATGGTTAATAGATATATGTAGTATGTATCAAAAACAGGAAGGCATGTCATTATCAAAGGTATAATGTGTAAAGTAAGCAGATGCAATTTAACCAAATTGGAAGCAATACAAGCTAGACACCATATGCAGCATGCAACCACATTTGACAGCGCGAAGTGAAAGCAAGCACCTAGGATGGTTGTGTGTGGCAATTGAGATCATCCATTGCAGAGTTATGTTTACTGTCTCCAACTGCTGACACTGCACCCATTAGAGCGCTGAAACGCTTAGTGCTTATCTTCGAATTACACTGGAGCGACTTTTGTCTTTTCTTTTCTGCATTCATCAACACTGCGTCAGAGTCTGAAATACCCATGCATAAAAAAACAATAGTGTGAGTATGGGTGAAGTGTGTGCACAATTCGTACAGTGTAAAGGTAGCAGATAGCAGGTCGGTGAGAAATAAATGACGGGAGACATATGATAGCTCTACAACATGCATGGCACACTAAATTACTATAGGATTCTATGAATATAACAGTCGACTGAAAGCAAATAGTTCAGTCCATTTTTTATGCACCGTCCGATGTACAACGAACGGGCAGATCGCCTTCATCTACCTCCAGCCAGTCAGTGTTGACAATCTTCCTCGAAACGCTAGCAACCACCGGCCCAGTATTCCTCCCCTGCCTGCGCCCTCCCCTCGACCTCAACGCACCACCGTGCTTGGCACCGCCCCCGGCCATCCATTCAAGCCCCGCCGACCTCCAGATCGGGCGCAAGCAGCTCCTGTGCCCCACACCCCTATGATAGACACCGATGCACCGCTTCCCTAGGGAACAGGCAGACTAGGTGCTCCGCGCGCCTAAGCGGGTGCTGCTTCTTTTAATTGCAGTTCGACTGACCCTGAATTGAACTCCAGGCGGGCTACTGACCTCTAGCAAAGGTGAAATAGTAAAAGGGAGGAAACCTTGTGCATTTAGTATCACAAAGAAGATGCAGTAAGAAGCGCTCAACTAGTTTCTTTCGTGGATGAATACGGTGTGAGCGGAGACGTAAGATTTGCATGAATAAGGGAAGAGGAGTACCTCTTTCTGCTGGCAGTGTTGTGTCCTCCTTCTGTTTTTCTGACAATCTTCTTGTTGTTCGCCGGAAACCAGAAGTTGTGGAGGACGGTGCAACCTTGGACGAACCCATGACCAAGTTGTTGAGTGTGGTGCGGTGGCCGTCTGTCAGCAGCGGGGAAGCAGATCCGTGGCGGTGAACGACGGCGTAGCGGGAACAGCTCTGGTGCAGTGGACGGTTGCGACAGTGGAGCCGCAGCAGTGAGGCGCAGGACGGCATGGCCGGAGTGGTTCTGGTACGGCACACGTCGGCGTCGGCGTCGTGGAGGCAGCACTGCCTTGGCTTCAGCTGCTAAGTCCTTGAGGGCGTTGCGGTTGCGGTTGCATTGGACGACGACGTCGGGGTACCGGCACCGGCGTGATGGAGGAGGGCAGCGGTGGATTGGACGCTATGGGGTGGAGGACGGAGGAGGCTGGGGTTTCGTGGCTGGTGGAGAGGGCATTTTTGCGCCCATGGAGTATGAATGGGGAAACAGAGGGAGGCGGGGAACTAAGGGGGAACAATGTTTCGGTTTGAGACACTCTTGTTTGAAATTTGGGGAAAGTTACAAACTTTGCCCCCATCTAAAATTTCAGACATATTGCGGGTTGGGGGTTGGACAGTCATGTCAGGTGTCCCAAATGTGGGTGGGATAGGTTTCGGCCGAGCGCATGGGTGTTTAGGCGCCCACGGCATATGAATGCTTCTCGGAGGCGGTTGAGACTGGTGTCTTGGTGAAGTTACAAACCTACCCCAGTTTAGACCTTTGGACATCGGGCCGATAGGCTACACAGGCTAGAGTCAGGACAGTAATTTCCTACCACCAAACATTAGTCTTGCGCGGTTTCGGGTGACCAGATGCCTATTTGGCGCTTCGTTCAATATTTGGGAGCAGAAGCATTAACGTTTTCGGTTCTCTTGAATTGAACTTTCAGGATTTGTAAAACTTCACAAATCTTTACTCTTGAAAATCCTAAAGCTACGATTATTTTGGAATGGAGGGGGTACATTTGAATATACATTGTACACGAGTATATATTAGAAAATATGCAACTTACCTTAGTTCATGCATGGTTCCATATACAATCTCCTTGGTTGCAAAAAAAAGTTAGATATGCTTAGGAATATATATAGTATTTTCAAACTCACAACAAAGATTGATTCCCCCTTTTACATCTGATTTACAAATGCCATTATCTCGGGTTCAAATAGATGAATGCACTTCCTATGAATTCGAATCTTCGAAACCCCCTTTATGTTGAATTCGACATGTATTCTATTTCGTAGCTAGCAATTTGGAATGTATCCATGCAAGTGACAAATGTATAAAGTGCTTCACACTAACAACATGGAGTGCACTAATTAATGTTTATATATGAATTGCAAAAGCATCCATTGCCTGTATTTCAAACTGCTCTCACTCTATGGATCGATAATATGAAATAAACACATGCACATGCTAGAATTCAATAGAGTATGGGTGTCTGATAGACCGATTTTCGTCCATACGCAATTTGCAAAATTCATGATCTCATCCAAAAATAATAATGTCATTTATATTTTAATTTAATGCATAGAACCGCCTTTTACACATTGATGCACTATGCCTCGCCCCGTTCACAAACGCGTTATATATCTCTCTATTTAACGCATAAGTGCACACACTTTATATGCGTCGGCATTTCTCTTTCACACATGCTCCCAATCTCTCTCAGGGTGTCGGGGTGTCTCGCGCACATGCTCTCTCTGTTTCTCTCTCTCTCTCTTTCTGACTACTATGTACCACTCTTTTCACTAATCTCAGTTGGAAAGCACTATTTCTCTCACATGCATATATACACATGCACGGTCTCTACTAGCCCTCTATACGCACATATATGTGCCTACGTGTCTCCCGCACGCACATTATCTTTAGGCCTCTCTCGCACACATTGCCCCCCCTGACACACCTCTATCTTAGTAGTTGGCAGATATGATTTCATCATATCATTCGGTAGGATATCCCTGGCTGTTAGGCTGGATGGCAATACGAGGCAAAGTTTTACCCTATTTCGGATCGGACCCTTGCAGTTGAAGAAAGAGCCTACTCCTGGTACTGTATATTAGTGATAGGGATGTGTACAAAGTACACGTGAATACCAGGCATTGTGCGTGTGTGTATACTATCGACGAACTAGCCCCCAAGCTTGTATAACATACTAAGGGCCTAGGGTTACAAATATTATATAGTCGGCTTATCACCAGTGGGGATAGAGTCCTCCGCGACTCTGGTAGCTTCGTGTTGTACGCCGAGTCCTCCGCATGGGTCTTCTTCGTATAACACGTCTCGGTCCAACCTATATGTGGTGCAGGATGGAACTGACCCATGAGTCTTCATGTTGACCCACCACAACTAGAAATGATGTGCCCACCACACCACACACGCAATTGGCCACTAAGAAAATAAGCATATACAATAGTACAATGGTATCTAGCTCATGATACATCTCCATATTTTTTTGATGACACTGACGGACTTTGCATTTGATGCGTGCTCCGTATTTTGTTGACGACACTTATGGTCATTGTATTTGAAGCGAAAGCACAATATGGTCACTGGACTTCAGAATAAGCTCATCACGGTCACCACATACATTTTGTCGTGCTTACCAACATGTGGTTGGATAGTTAGAGGACAGTGGTTTCTCGAGCCCACCAAGGTTAAAGTCCTAGTGCTCACATTTATCTTGTGTTAATTTCAGTATTTTCTGGCGATGTACGTTTAGTGGGAGGAGACGTTCCACTCGACTACGAGGCACTTATGGTGACTTCGTAAAATCTCAAGATCATATATGCTGGCCCACTCTCTCGAAGGTGCTCATAGGGGTAGGGTTCGCGTGTGTGCGCTTATAGCGGTGAGTGCTTGTGCGTATATATGAGCCCTTGCGTCTGTACCGTATTAAACAAATACATGTCATGATTATACGGTCACTGGCTCACCCGTACAACTTCGTATTTTGTTGATGACACAATCAATTTATCAGTCAAACGTTCCACGCGGAGCAAGTAGTGTTGCACCATCGGGGCGCGTAACCATGGGGCCCACCTGTCAGCTCGTATATGAAAGAATGAATGGTAGTTTGAGTCTGTATTGTGTTAATAAAATAGGAGTACATTTTAGGGTGATCATACGGTCACTCGCTCACCATACCACTCTGTAATTTGTTGATAACACGATCAATTGACCAGTCAAACGGTCCACATTCAGCAGTGCACATTACCATAGGGCCCACCCGTCAGCGCGTATATGAAGGACAGAAATGGTAATAAATTAGTGGTCGGTGGGTATTCGAAGTCGTGAGACCTTTGGTTGGCAGCCACCGGCGGTTGGGGGCGTTCATTGGGCGGTGGGGTGGGGATCGCCGAAAAAAAGCTC